>NC_052954.1:2917124-3220255 GCF_013358895.1 Oreochromis aureus | reverse complement strand
TTGACAATGAATTAGAATGTATGAATCATGTATGAAACAACAGAAATCAACATGGCAAAACCCAAAAATGTGTCTATACTCTTTTTGTGAGTATAGATATTTTTTAAAATCCAAATAGATGTAAAATGACAGAAGATGAATCAGCCTGTATTTAAAAATCACTAGAGCTAGCAGGATCACAGCTCACTGTGCAACTTCAACAGATAACACATTTACTAATGATATATACCAGGGGTGGGGAACTCCAGGCCTCGAGGGCCGGTGTCCTGCAGGTTTTAGATGTGTCTTTGATCCAACACAGTTGATTTAAATGGCTAAACGACCTCCTCAACATGTCTTGCAGTTCTCCAGAGGTAATGAACTAAATCTAAACCTCAAGGACACCGGCCCTTGAGGCCTGGAGTTCCCCACCCTGATATATACAATAAAACAGTGAGTGGACTGCTATCAGTGAAATTCATGAGCATCTGCCAGTTTTCTGATAGAGGGGGGGGTCAAAACTGGAAACTTTAATTAAAAACTTTATAAAGAATGTTCAACGGCAAAAACCATTTCTGTTTCTAATTTTTTATAAATATATAAAACATAAATCTATGGTGCAGGTATCTAAGTATATATGTATATTTTTGTTTGTTGCATATGAATGCATAGGTATGAATGCACATGTATTTGGCACTGGCAAACATAAAAGTTGAGTCACTTATATACAATCGATTAACATATTTGGTATTTATTTTTTTTCTGTTTTGTGTTCATCAGCTATGGGTTGTACTTAGCTTATCTATCAAAGCAAATGAACTCAAATATGAACGACCTTTTATTAACACATTATTCTTTGACTTCTCCACAGATGTGGATGAGTGTGAGCTGCTGAGCAGTGTCTGTGGAGAGGCGCAGTGCGTAAACAGGGATGGTACATTCCAGTGCGAGTGTCCTAGTGGCCAAGAATACAACGTCATGATCGCCAAGTGCGAGCCTATTCCCACAGGTGACCTCAGATTGACAAATAAGTTAAAGATAGACCAATGCACAGCTGGTTTAATTACACTGCCATTGACACTGTCTCATATAAATAACAGTGGGTTTCTTTCGACACATGAAAGAAAAGCGAGGCTCCATAACTATGTCCAGACATTACTGTACAAATGTAGAAATTATTTTCATATAAAAACTGTGTTTTTTCTGGCATCTTATTGAGTAAGTGAAGCTTTAGTCAAACCAAAGTAAGTAAAGCAATCCTTAAAATGTATTCATCCCCAAGATCTGCTCCAGTTGTGATATCACGGAGGAGATTAGTCGCACTTAACTTCATTCCTAGAAGCATAAATGTTGCAGGAGCTGATATTCTTCCTCACACAGTTCTTTTTCTGTATTCAGCAGTCTGTATTGTGCTGTTTAAATGGGACTTCTTCTTTTTTTCTTTTTTTTTTAAAGGGACTTTTAAACACTGATAAAGATGAACAACCTCCTCTCCTTAAACGGCTCCTGCACTGGTGACGGTACAGGCAGGAAATACCACCACCTTTCTTCTATGGCGTTATTTTTGTGCCACTAGTCTGAGTGCATTAAAAAAAATGGGCGCACGTAAAAAACATTTGCAGGTGCAAGTGTCGCATTTTGAGGAAAAATTTATTTTGAGCGAAGAAAAGCTAAATTTGAGTGAACAAAATTCATTGCTGCGTGCAAAAAATATATTTCAGTGTTTGCTATTATCCATACACACACACAATAGCAGCCCCTCTCGCTCAGTTTTTGCATGTGCGCTCGCTCGCAACGTGTTGCTTGCGCTCTCAACATTTCTGCTTGTGCACGCTCAACTCTTTCTGTACACCGTTATATTTGTGCCACAAAACCAGCCAATCACAGACTTGGATGCAAAAAAATCTGATTGGCTGTTTTGTCTGTGAAGGTTCTCAGTCATCCAGGTCATCGTAGTCAAAGGAGTTTGCGAAGAAAAGCGTCTGGACTTCTTTAAGTTGCTTGAAGACGTTTCACCTCTCATCCGAGAAGCTTCTTCAGTTCTAAGGTCAAATGGCCGAGAGTCCCAGATTTAAACCCAGTGGGAGTATCCCCCCCAAAGAGGGACAAAGGACCCCCTGGTGATCCTCTAATCACATGAACCAAGGTGTGAAAGCTTTCACACCTTGGCTCAGTTCAAAGGCTTTATGGTTTTTCCTATAATACCTGGTGGTGTAGTCAGCCGATTTTTTTTGTCAGTTCAGCCTTATATATTACGTTTAACCCGAGTGACCACCCGGTCAGCTGGTGGGTAACAGGCATCTCCAAATGCCATATTCTTCAACTTAGTACCAAAAATGGAGAAATTTTACTGATTTGTAGTTTTTTCTGTAGATTGCCCACTTTATATACAATATATAAGCCAAAAGAGTTTTCTCACCTCCAGGTTTGCTGTCACGTTGTGCAGTCTACTGCACATGCTCATGAGCTGTTTGGGAGGCTTTTTTTCATTCCAACACTACAAGTAGATATATAATAATAATGATCATTTTATGTATATTGTACCTTTAAGAATAAAGTTTGCAAAGTGCTTTGACAGAAAAGTAAAAGAATAGTAAGGCTGACTGAACTCCTCCATTTGTCTTTCAGCACCGTTAGTGGAGCATAAGGAGTGCTACTACCATCTGAATGACGAGAACCTGTGTGAGAGTGTACTGACCAGCCATGTTACACTGCAGGAGTGCTGCTGCACACTGGGAGCTGGCTGGGGTGATAACTGTGAGGTGCATCCCTGTCCTGTCAATGGCACAGGTAAGCTCAAGGAGGAAAATGAAATATACGTAGTATTCTCACCAGAGGCATCTACACAGTATTCTGAGAGGTTTTAAAAATCCCAGCATACCACATTTGAACCAAAAGGTTGCTTTTCATTATCCAAAGCAAGGTGACTATGATTGAAAAACACAACCTCCCCACCTATAGGGAGACACATTATGTCTCCCTATAGCTCCACACAGTATATTATCTTCTTGTGGTCCTGAGGTAAATGGAAAGCTTTACAGAGTACTTTTTACTCTTACTGACCAATTAAAGTGCTGTACACTACAACCCACTTTGAAAAAATTCGATTCAATTTTCTGTGCAAAAAAGTTGCACCGAGTAGTAGTAAATGAAGCATTTGTGCTAAATATTGGAGGAGGCCATGTCTGCTGAGCCCCCTTAAATGTACACCCGTCTACTCAGGACTTCTCTTCAGTTTGTCAGGAAGCACTTACCATGACACAACACATACTACCGGTTTATATCTTACCCAGTGTGCATACAGGGTTGTTCCAAATATGTGTCTGTCCCCTTACAGACCAGTTTAACCAGATGTGTCCATCTGGAAGAGGTTTTATTCCCAATGGAGACTTGCTGTATGGAGTACCCACTTCTGATGTCTACAGGGGTAAGACAAGTCACTTCATGTCATGCATATAAACCTAACACAGATTATTTTCAGTCAGTCGTAGGAAACTTTTTATAGTATGTTGAGCAAAGATTTTTAAATAAATTGAATGGATTTCTTTTTTGTCTTGTTCACACGGGATAGTTTTAAAACAGGGTGCAGTTATGCTGCAGAAAGATACATTTCTCTTAGCAGAGGCCAAATCAGGCTTTAGTTTAGCTGTAAAATATGTTAATTTTATGGCACTCACTGTACAGATAATACTGTGTAGTGGCTAAGTCCTGTAATAAGGAGACAATATTAATACTAAAGGGATTATACTGTGTGTGTTTTCAGATGCAGATGAATGTTCACTGTTTGGTCAGGAGGTGTGTAAAGGAGGCTTCTGCCTGAATACTGAGGGTAGCTACGAGTGTTACTGCAAGACCGGACATGACTACGACCCCATCAAACTGGAGTGCAGAGGTGAGAAAAAACACACAGAGAAAGAAGCCAAGTATTATCATTGCTCAAAGAATACGGTATTTACTGACACAACTAACAGTACCAGTGTAGAGAGAGTAAATCAGAGGCAGTGTGTGTCCATGGTCACATTGATCCTGGGATGGTGTGATTACATGTCCCGTGTTTTATACTCTGCTTGATTTGGCTGAAGGGCTCAGAAAGTCCTGACAGTTTCATGCACTCTGACTTACTAAATACACCTTCTCCACCAACATGGTTTAGAAGCACTGAAGGTTAGGGTTGTAGAAATGTTTCATTGTATGATTAAAGTTTAAAAGAACTTGGAATCAATTTGCAGCATGAAATCCTCTAAGTTGTGCTGTTTTTCTCTGCCTGTCTTTACTGTAGACATCGATGAGTGTCTGGATGAGTCACTGTGCATTGATGGACAGTGTTTGAACACAGATGGCTCATACATGTGTTTGTGTATAAGCCCAATGGTTCTGGACCCCATTGGGAACCGCTGCATCTTCCATCCTGAGGTGGCTGGTAAGGTTTCTGTTCTGTTCTGCCATTTCAAGACCACATAATTACACTTTTTATAAAAAAAGAGTCACAGTTTTTCAAATCTAAATGTCGGCATTCAGAAGCATGTGGTCATCCAGGATTTAATGAAACCTAACTGCCAGAGCCAAAACTAACTTTTAACTACTGAAGTTGCTCATTTTTTAAATAATGTAAAATAATTTCAGATTATGAACTGAAGAATTTATTTCATTGTATTTAATTCAGCTGTTCACTTCTTTAAGGCAATTTTTTGAATGACAGTGTCATGAAATAGAAAGCACACAGTTTTGGGAATGCATCATCTCATTTTCTGTTTTGTGTTGAATACTTTTTTATAGCAGTGAAAGCATGGTTTCATTGGGTTTTGGGGTTTTGTTGTTGATCTGCCTTAGGAGTCTTTTTGATTTGAGGGCCAACTCTTGATCTTTTATTAAAGTCCTATTGTGACCCCTGCTGGCACTGACATAAAACTGCAGATTACTCCCTATATTCATGACAGCACAAGGATGAAAAAACATGACTCAGAATCCTGTTTGTCTTTCCATATTTTTTTCAAAACAATATATTAATTTTTAATATGACATTATTTAGACTGTAAAATGTTTTTCTATCTAATGGTGTTCATTTTATGTTATGTATTTATTTTGATTTTTTTCCTAGGATGCACCAGTATTTTACTGTATCTTATTAACTCAAGTCGCTTAATGTTGGGAAAACCAATGACTACATGAGGGATCGTTATCCAGCTTCATGTCCATGTGGTAGACATATGACTGACTTGTCTCTTTGAGTGAGAACAACATATTTTCCTACTGCCACATTTCGGCTTACCCTCCTCTACATCAGTGTTTCCAAACTTTTGGGAACCACGACACATATTTCACATTAGAAAAATCACACGGCACACCACCAAACAAAAAAATATCACAAAAAGCACATTGACCATTGACCAGTATACCTTTTTTGCTTCTTCTAACCACTAGTCATGCTCGGGCCTTCATCTGGGTCGAAGTTGTACTACCCTCTAGTGGAAGAGAATGTAAATGTTCTGCCCGTTACTCTTCTGTTCTGCCGATCGCTTAGAGCAGTGGTTCCCAAACTTTTTTTGCCAGGCCCCCCTTTTTTACAAGAAAAATGTTCGCGCCCCCCCCACCACCTCCCCCCCCGGCACAAACACATCCTCCAAACATACACACCCATATTTTGTTTACAAACTCCATTGCGGTTTATTTCACACCTCAAACATTTAGTAAACAATTAAGCAAATACAAGTAAATGGCAATAAATTACAGGTAGTAATAAAATATACTACTAACTCTTTGTCCACACCTACACGGGTATTTTTGAAAACGCAGCTGTTTCTATGCGTTTGGGCCTTTCGTCAACAGGTTGTTTTTTTCCTGTGTAATAATATTCAACATTGCTATCAATACATTTTTCAAAAAAATGCCTCTCTGTGCAAAATGAGTTCAAAACAAAACAGCTGTGGGATACTGTTTGTCCGTGATTTGAACCGGGGAAACAAATCGTGGCAGGATCAGCCTGATATTATTTGTATCCCACTGTAACTTTACTGCATAAAGAGCTAACATCTCCAAAATGTCAGGAGTAGTTAGTCATTACAACAAGTGTTTGTGAACTAAAAATCAAGAATGTGGGATACTGTTTGTCCGTGATTTGGAGAGCCCAGCGCTGCTCCCGACGCAGGGAAAACTAATTTTGCAGGGGAGACCTACCTTGGCACTTGTGCAGGTGAAGCCAAAGGGAAGATATGCTTCACCATATTTTCTAGTCTTTGGCTTGGAAGGAAGTTGGTTTGGAAACATATTTGGCGATGCTTCATCTCCTGCTTTGCGTTTGTGTGGGAGCCCCGTCAAAAACCTGTCCCTTATGCTAGCAGTGTCCAAGCGTTCTTCTTTTCTTTTTTTTCTTTTCATACCGCGCCACCCCTGCAATGGCTCTGCGCCCCCCTTAGGGGGCGGGCCTCACACTTTGGGAACCTCTGGCTTAGAGTACTAATCAGGTGGAACCAGATAATCTTCCACGGCCAGTGTTGGGCAAGTTACTTGAAAAAAGTAATCAGTAACTAATTACTGATTACTTCCCCAAAAAAGTAATCCCGTTACTTTACTGATTACTTATTTTCAAAAGTAATTAATTACTTAGTTACTTAGTTACTTTTTAAAAACACAATTTACAACCTGAATAGGTGATAAAGTGATAGATCTTTCAGCCCAATTCTACTTTTTCTGCATAATCCATCATACAAAATGTAATCAAATAGAAACGTCTCTTTTTAAAACTTGTTTTATTAGTTTTAATCTTTTAACTTTATGCATCAAGCAAAAATTAAATTATATGCAACATTCTCTGACTGGAAGAAATTTGTTTAACATTTAAACCTATTTTCTGCACATTCCAGCACATAAAATAAAATATGTTTTTGTGTTTACACTCACTCTTTCAAATAGATGCAAGTAAAACACAGCAGAAAATAAATAAAGTCAAAGGCTAGTTGCTCTGTTTTCACCTGTAAAGCAGGAGTGGGGTAGGCGGAGGTTTAGCCTGGTGCAGGTGTGCCGCAGCGGTCAGTGGAAGAATCCGCGAGTTTCTCTGTCAATTTCCCATTACAGTCGTAGCGCACTTGGCACTTGCTTGGAAGTTAAGGGGTTTTTTTTCGCTGTAAAAAGAAGTTTTTTTCCCCACGCACAACGGACACTAATGTTTTTGTCACTTTTAATGGAATCAAACTCAAAATAAGGTCAGTACTTCCACGCTTTAAATGCTGCACGCTCATACTCTCTCCCGCATTTTGATATATTATCCATTGTTGATCTGCAGACAGCTGTTGTCACTTAACGCCGCACTCGCCACGCCACTATCATGAGACATTCTCGCAAAAACTCACGGTTTTAGTAACGCAGTAACGCAGCGTTCCTACGGAAAGTAACTGTAATCTAATTACCGTTTTTGCAATGGTAATCCCTTACATTACTCGTTACTTGAAAAATGTAATCGGATTACAGTAACGCGTTACAAGTAACGCGTTACTGCCCATCTCTGTCCACGGCACACCTGATCATTTCTGATGGCACAGCGGTTGGGAAACACTGCTCTACATGATTCTACACCATATATTCCTTAATGTTCACGTGGACATAGAACTAAAAGTAAAACAAAACAGCTGTTTATCTTTTTTAATGAGATTTACAATAACTGTAAATAATACTGCATATCAAAAACAGAATTTAATATGAATATTCCCTGGGTTAATGTCTTACAGTCACGGAGTGTCTCTAAAGGAGCTTTGCAAACACATTCTGGGTGTCGACATGCAGTTATGTATACTGATAGACTTTACATGAAGACTGTAGATATTACCTGAATATTAATAAAGCAGCAGAATTCCAAAGTGTGTAATATTTTGAGTATACCTACTCCTCATCAGATTCATTTAATCTGTTGATTTTTATTTTTATATATTTTTTCAGCACGTCTCCTCCCCCCCTTTTTGATGTGGCGTGTGTTTTCCACTCAATTCCATGTGCTGGAAACCATTTATATTTATGTTAGTTAAAACATAAATATAAATGGCAGAGCTTCAACAACATTCCGAGGGAGACTGGGGACATTGAGTCCGAATGGACCATGTTCAGCGTCTCCATTGCCGGGCTGCTGCATTGAGCTGCGCGCCGCAAGGTGGTTGGTGCCTGCCGTGGTGGTAATCCCCGAACCAAATGGTGGACACCAGAGGTGAAGGGAGCCACCAGGCTGAAGAAGGAGTCCTATCGGGCTTGGTTAGCCTGTGGGACTCCAGAGGCAGCTGACAGGTATCGACAGGCCAAGCGGAATGCGGCTCAGGCAGTGGCTGAAGCAAAACTCGGGTGTGGGAGGAGTTCGGAGAGGCCATGGAAAAGACTTTCGGACTGCCTCAAGAGATTCTGGCAAACCGTCAGGCGCCTCAGGAGGGGAAAGCGGTGCTCTACCTGCACTGTGTATAGTGCTGGCGGTGCGCTGCTGACGCCGACTGAGAAAATTGTCAGACGGTGGAAGGAATACTGAGGACCTCCTTAATCCCACTGACACGCCTTCCGAGGAGGAAGCAGAGTCTGGGGATGAGGGAATGACCCGCCAATTTCTGGGGTCGAGGTCACTGAGGCAGTTAAACAACTCCTCGGTGGCAGAGCCCCTGGTGTTGATGAGGTCCGCCCGAGTTCCTGAAGGCTCTGGACGTTGTAGGGCTGTCCTGGTTGACACGCCTACAATGTTGCGTGGAGATCAGGGGCAGTACCCTGGACTGGCAGACCGGGGTGGTGGTCCCCATCTTCAAGAAGGGAGACCGGAGGGTGTGTTCCAACCACAGGGGATCACACTCCTCAGCCTCCCTGGGAAAGTCTATGCCAGGGTGTTGGAAAGGAGAGTTCGTCCGTTAGTCGAACCTCGGATACAGGAGGAACAATGCGGTTTTCGCCCTGGTCGCGGAACACTGGACCAGCTCTTTATCCTCTCGAGGATACTTGAGGGTGCATGGGAGTTTGCCCAACCAGTCTACATGTGTTTTGTGGACTTGGAGAAGGCATTCGACCGTGTCCTCGGGTGTCCTGTGGGAGGTGTTGCGGGAGTATGGGGTGTCTGGCCCACTGTTACGGGCCATTCGATCCCTATACAACCGTTGCAAGAGTTTGGTTCGCATTGCCGGCAATAAGTCGGACTTGTTTCCGGTGGGTGATGGGCTCCGCCAGGGCTGCCCTTTGTCACCGATTCTGTTCATAATTTTATGGACAGGATTTCTAGGCGCAGCCAAGTGGCGGAGGGCTTTCACTCGGTGGCCTCAGAATCTCATCTCTGCTTTTTGCGGATGATGTGGTTCTGATGGCTTCATCGGTGGGGGCCTCCAGCTCGCACTGGAACGGTTCGCAGCCGAGTGTGAAGCAGCGGGAATGAGGATCAGCACCTCCAAATCTGAGGCCATGGTTCTCAGCCGGAAAGGGTGGAGTGCCCACTCCGGTCGGGATGAGTTCCTGCCCCAAGTGGAGGAGTTCAAGTATCTCGGGTCTTGTTCGCGAGTGATGGGAGAAGGGAGCCGGAGATCGACAGACGGATTGGTGCTGCGGTTGCAGTGATGCGGACGCTGCACCGGGTCCGTCGTGGTGAAGAGGGAGCTGAGTGTAAAAGCGAAGCTCTCAATTTACCGGTCGATCCACGCCCCGACCTCACCTATGGCCACGAGCTGTGGGTAGTGACCGAAAGAACGAGATCGCTGGTACAAGCGGCAGAAATGAGCTTCCTCCAAGGGTGGCTGGCCTCTCCCTTAGAGATAGGGTGAGAAGTTCGGCCATCCGGGAGGGGCTCAGAGTAGAGCCGCTGCTCCTCCACATCGAAAGGAGCCAGTTGAGGTGGTTCGGGCATCTGACAAGGATGCCCCTGGGCGCCTCCTGGGTGAGGTGTTCGGGCATGTCCCACCGGGAGGAGGCCCCGGGCAGACCCAGGACGCGCTGGAGAGATTATATCTCTCGGCTGGCCTGGGAACGCCTTGGTGTTCCCCGGATGAGCTGGAGGAGGTGGCTGGGGAGAGGGAGGTCTGGGCTTCTCTGCTTAGGCTGCTGCCCCCGCGACCCGACTTCGGATAAAGCGGATGAGGATGGATGGATGGATGGATAAAAAGTAAACCAAGCTTACAAAGTTTATATGGTAACAATGTTTGTGTTTGCAGACCAACGTGAAACAGAGGAGATAGACTATGGGGGCATCTGCTGGCAAGAGGTCAGAAATATGATGTGCATCAATCCACTTGGTCCTAACCAGAAGACCACGTACACTGAGTGTTGCTGTCTTCATGGATATGCCTGGGGCTTGCAATGTGCCCTGTGTCCTCCCAGAGACACAGGTACACACACACACCCACCCACACACACACACACACACACACACACACACACACACACACACACACACACACACACACACACACACACACACACGTTGCATATATAAATTAGATGATATGACAGTGATGTCAGTTTTGTGTTGGAGCTTTATGAGAACTGACACAAATAACTGTTCCATGAATTAAAAAGTGACAAGTGAGATGAATATTTTAAACATTCATTTTATCTTTGTTGTTTTTGTAAATTACCAGGTTACACTACATCTCTGACGATGTTTCAGTGTAGGGGTGTTTAATTAAATTAGCATTTATTTCTGTGGAAATTCAGAACTGATAAAACGAAGCGATTTAAATTTCATGTAAATAATTCATGTGTTTGAAATGTGAAAGTGTCGGAAAAAGGCTAGCATATCTCACTGTTAACATCATTTACATGCAATTATGAATCTTTCATCATGATGTCAGCTGATAACGTCCAGATAAAACAGTACTAAGCCATAAGATTTACCTGATTCATATGTACACAATATGTAAACTGCAGGTGCAGATTCCTGACCTATGAATAAGTATAAGCTTTAAGTCTACATATATTCCAACTACATTAGTGGATCTACAAAAGTCAGAAACTCAAAATAAAAGTGTTGTTTCTCTCATACAAGAGGTGGTAGATTTTGCTCAAGGAAACCAGATTATTTCCAGACCTTGTGTCGAGGAATTATGATGCTGTAACTGCTGTTTCTCTCAAATGTACAGAGAATTTAGAAAGAACTGTTGTTTGTTGACCAGCGTACTTTTCCCATCTTTTTAGACTTTGCCCTATTTATTGTTTTTTGTGGAGTTCCAGGTAAAGGAGGAGCTGTGATATGGGAGTAAAGCTTACATTTAAGACTTAAAGGGAAATACAAAGTTTTTAAGGACAGGGATTTGTTTCCAGGCCAAAAAGGCCTTAAATCAGGGGTCGGCAACCCGCGGCTCCGGAGCCGCATGCGGCTCTTTAGTCCTTATACTGCGGCTCCGCGTGGTTTGGGAAAATAAATTAGAAGTATTTAGCTGAAGTGTATTTTATTTATGTTAGTTCTTTTTAACTCGTAGTTCTAAATTGGAAGATTGTTGTGATTTTAAAATATAAAAATAAAATTATATTCTATTATTTTTCATCGCTCAAAATAAGAGTCACACTCATGAAGCCGTGTACCCGCCCCAAACGCCGTGCATTTATCGAGACTTTCAACCCCAGGTAGGCCAATTATGGATCTTCGGCTCCACATTATGTCAGCAGCTGTTCTCCACCGTGAACTATGTTAAAGACAAACACCGTGAGTAAACTGACTTCAGATATCCCCGATTTGCGGACTCTGTGCGCAGAGGTTCAGGAGCAGAAGTCCCATTGTAAACAAATCACGGCAGACCCGACGATGTTTCCATGAGCATGCTTTTGAGCATCTCTTTATTGAGCACTTTTCACACACGGTTGCTGTGCGATACAGCCGGCTGTAGCTTTTCAGCTCACAGCCCGACATACACCACCAACAACACAACAGCACAGATAGCACAGACATAAAGGCAGCGAGGCGTGATTGCGGGTGTCGCCAGGTGCGCCCCACTCCCCTGCAGCGGCGCTGCAAACCACGCCCGCCAAGACGCATTAACCAGGTAAAATACATATTTAGGCAGAATTTTGCAAATATCTATTTTTCATTTTTCAGCAGCATAGTGCTTTTTTCCAATTATTTTTTAAGAGTCAGGTCAAGGCTCCAACAGCCCAAAGGCGATATAAGGGTGGCGGCTCACAACAGTTTTTGTTTGCTACATGGATCATTTTAGTTCAGCTGGGTGTCTTTGCTTTTGTTATATTTCTTTAAGAGTTCAAAATGTGTTAATTACGTAAATAAAATGTAATTTTCTCTGTAGCACTTCAAGGATTTCATAAGCAGCACACCTTAGTTGTTCACACAAAGCACAAAGGTAAAAAACAATATATACAGTGTTATCTTCATTTTAGATGTCAAAAAGTATTTGCGGCTCCCAGTGTTTTCTTTTGCGTGGAAACCGGGTCCAAGTGGCTCTTTGGGTGTAAAAGGTTGCAGACCCCTGCCTTAAATAGTGTCTGCAGGGATTATTGCATCATTGAACAGCCAGGTCCTGGCATTTCTTACTCGGTGATTTGTCTTTTTCCTACTCTCTCTCGTCTCAGAGGACTACGCCTCCATGTGTAACCTTCCTCTGAGTGGTGGGCGGCGGCCGTACGGTCGTGACGCTCTTGTTGCAGGTCCAGTTCATGAGCATGCTGTGACACCAGACTATTCTTCATCATCTGAAGCACGTCCCCACTATGATATTGAAGAGTGTGAGTATTTCTGCAGTTTTTATGTTAACAGAAGTACAGAATAGTGCTATAAGAAAGGATTGTTTTATCAATATACACTTTAATGACATCTTCACAAATAAGTTCTTACATTTGTAATTGAAAAGCCCAGAAGTTCACATTTACTATACTTCAAAAAATTGTAATTGTAAGCCCAGTACTTTCATCCATATGGTGTATGACCTGTGCCATAGAGGGCAGCTGCTTTCATCCAGGAATGGTGTCTTCTCCCATATTAAGTGATACACTGTGTTTTACGTTGGTTCAGATCCATACAGAGCTTTTGAGGGTTTGCGAGCAGAGGAGTGCGGGATACTGAATGGCTGTGAGAACGGTCGGTGTGTCCGGGTTCAGGAGGGTTACACGTGTGACTGCTTTGATGGATATACGCTGGATCTGCCCCGCATGACCTGCATTGGTAGGCGAGCAAACACACATACAGCTTAAACTGTAACACAAAGAAAACATTTTGATCCAACCTTCTTTTTCTGTCATGTCCTTGCTCCTCTGTCCACAGATGTTAACGAATGTTTAGAACTAAACAACCGGATGTCACTGTGTAAAAACGCCAGGTGCATCAATAACGTGGGCTCCTACCAGTGTGTGTGTCTTCCAGGCTTTAAGGCCTCTGACAAACCCAACTACTGCGTGGAGGCAGAAAAACACCAGATATCCACACACACACAGTGAGCATGAACTGACCAGGAGGCAACAAGAAACACCAAAACCACATGCATAATCTTGTATTTCTATACTTGTCAGGACGTCCTCAGACCACATTCACTCATTGTCAAAACATCAACAGTATTCTTAATTTGAACTGCTGGCCTTGTTGTAGCATACAGCAGCAATCCCAAGTAATAAAAGTTAAAATAAGAAAGTTGGTTAGTGTACCTTTATTTCTTTTATACATTTCTGGAGGCATAATTCTGTTAAAGGCACTATAGTTAAAAGTGCAGTAATTTTTATGTGGCAGCGTGTGGAACCTCTCACTCTTCCTCGTGGAAAGTGGAAAGCCAGTGGCAGCGAAATCAATAACACAGAACAGAGCAGACATCGCTCAAAGCAAATAAGACAGTGGTCAAGTCAGAGACAGCATGGAAAGAGGAGCTGGCCTGGAAGTGGGTTGCAAAGCAGCTTACAGACCACAGCAACTGTGAGTGGGGTAAAAAGCAGAAATAGCACACCCTGAGTGTGATCAGCAAACTGGATCAGTGTCAGCTAAGCCATCAGCTGATCTGCCAGAATGATGGTCTTTATCTTATCTGACATACTCATATGCTTTGTACCAGCATCTTTTTTACTCCTGCTTTACAGCCTTATGGTTCAATTCCTCTCACATTTCATTTTGTTGTGCTTTCTTTATTTAGTGCTGTTTGTTTTTGTGTGTGTGTTTGTTAAATAAAGCCCTCCTATACATTGTAAGTAAGTGGTATAAATGCAGGGCCTATTATTGCAGCGTCCATTGTTTTTTAATGAATATTTACCAACATCCAGTGGTTTTCAAAAAACATAAATGTAACAGTTGTGTAACAGTGCCAGTTTGCTAACTGGATTAGCACTGTTGAAAATGCCATTGTGTTTGACTAATCAGTGACACCGAGTTTGGAAAAGCTCCAGAAGATCTAAACATTCAGTGTGACTGGCACGTGCCAGGGGTTGGACTGTCTTTCACACGCATTCATTTACAGCGCACCAGTACCAGTAGATTTACTAATAAAGAGGTAAAGTAAATGGGATTTAAGGAAGGTTGCAGGCAATTAATTGCATTGCTGTTTAACACTAAAGCATGTGTCTGTGATTTGTTGATGTGGTAGTTGCTAGTTCATCTGGGATACAAGTGAGTTATCAGAATAAGTGTTTAGTGCCCTGAGATGTAGCAAAGCTTTGACCTGTAGCTCTTCAGCCCAAATGTTCAGAGACGGTCCTCGGATGTTTCTGGTAAAGGTGGTGTTGTTGTTTTTTTCCGAACAATGAACACAGAAGCCTTTACATGTTTCACTTTCAAATGTTTTGCCTTTTCTTTACCGTATCATGTGTTACATAACATGCTAAAATGTCTGTCCACATAAAGCTATAAATATAACTCAGAGCTGAAGTGTATAAGAGCAAGTCAAAACTGATATATGTTGCTCAGGTATCACAGGATGGATTTTATGATTGTTGCCGGAATTGTTGCCCGTATGTATCTGAGAGTCAAGTCCTTTGACTTGAATAAATTGCTGCAGCCTCATATAATATACAGATAAAAGAAAAACTGTTTCCACATTAAGACATGTGGCACACTAACTTCATTAATGTACTGATCCGCCTCCAAAACTCGACACAGTTTCCATCAGCTTCTCACAGAAGAACATATAGATTCTCTTTTAGCTGCCTTTTATTTGGCCTGGATGGCCATTCTCTTTCCAGGGAGAGATACATTTGTGACACCTGCACTTCTTTTGTTTAATAGATAACTAAAAAATGACTACCAATTTAGTGCTTAGTAAATCTGGTCTTTGGTGTCGAGACGCTAAAACTCCAAATTGTGTGGTCAACCCAAAGAAGAATTCACTGAAATCAGTGGGAATATGATGCAGAGAAAATTCATTCCTGTACCAAATTTTACAATAAATGATTTTGTAGCTTTGGTATTTTCCAAAGCTGGACCAAAGTTGTTTACCTGAGTGAACATTCGTTCCTTTCCTCAGGTCCTGCTGGTAGCATGTCTAATACGTGCATCAAGTAACCCTGGGATTTTTTTAACCACCATATTTATTGTGCTGTGTCACTGATCTGTCTCTGCTCTGTGTATGATTGATTTTTTGAAAAAGCCATCTGTTATTTCTCTATCCAGCTCAACATCTGATGGAGAATCACCAACAACTGATAAAGCCCCACACTTGCAACCTTAAACAAAATGCACATCAGCCAGTGTGTCTTCTGCCAAAACGTTCAGTTTTTTGATTTCAGAGAGGATGCGTGGTCCTTAAAAGTATAGAAATACAAGTACTCACACACTCTTCATTAATCAAAGCCCATATATTCTGCACTGTATATGACACACACTCAATGAAACAAACAGTAATTTACTTGAGATGAAGATTCAGCTTAATGTACAACATGGTGCCTACGTGGAGGGGAGAAACTACATAACTGTATAAAATCTATGTCATGTCTGGTGCTTAATTCTGTGTTTAAGTGGGGTTTTGTGTATATCATAACAGGCCATTTTGCTCATTTATCGTACTGACAAACCCTATGGACTCGTGCTGGGGGATCAAGTTGTAGTTTGTACCCAATCAAACTGATTGTGGATATTTAATTCTGTGAAGAAGCCAGCTGTCCAATCCTTTGCTTCCTCCATTGCCATGCCTCGATCTGTTGAAAAAACAAGCTTATCTCTTCACCACAGCATCACAAGATATGTAATATGCACTTGTTGTTTTAAAGAAAGTAGCTAATGTCTTTGAAATAAGCTTTTGTAAGGGTGTTCAGATGCAGTTAGAGAGCAACTGGTTGTCTGAAACATAGCCAAAGCCACCTTACATGTCTCTTACAAATATGTTGTTTCTTACAAGCAGGTTGTTGTGATACCTGGTAGTACTTCCCTCAGTGTCTTGGAGGGACTGAATTCACGTGTGTTTTATGTTTTCTACTTCTCTTAACTGTATTTCACTGCAAAGTCTTGCCAGGTTGCAAAGCTGCTATGAGGCAGTGATTGGAGAGAAGAACCTTGTGTACATTTAAACAAAAGAGTGGAGAAGACAGCTGATGTATTTGTAATATGTACATGAATAAATAGCTTTTTCTATGAATTCATAATACAATGTACATTAAATCCCTTGATAATAAACCACAAATTGTGATATTTAACACCAGCGGCTTGTCTGTTTTTACTGGTTGAAAATTTTTCCTTTTCTATTCAATTCTGTTCAACATTTATTATATATATATATATATATATATATATATATATATATATATATATATATATATATATATATATATATATATATATATATATATATATATATATATATATATATATATATATATATATATATATATATATATACATGGGGCACAGAAAGGGATTGGCAAGAATACCAGAGGCGCAAAACACCAGCTACTGGTAGACAGAACGGTCAGCCGAGACTGCAAGACCAGACTGACCAACCTGTGCACAGCCTGGATTGATTACAAGAAGGCCTATGACTCAATGCCCCACAGCTGGATACTGGAATGCCTAGAATTGTACAAGATCAACAGGACCCTAAGAGCCTTCATCAGGAACTCAATGGGGATGGCGTGACAACACTAGAGGCCAACCCAAGCCCATAGCACAAGTCACCATCAAGTGCGGGATCTACCAAGGAGATGCTCTGTCCCCACTGCTGTTCTGGCATAGGCCTGAACCCCTCAGTGAGATCATTAACAAGACTGGCTACGGATACCGACTACGAAACGGAGCGGTTGTCAGCCACCTCCTGTACATGGATGACATCAAGCTGTATGCCAAGAGTGAACAAGACATCGATTCACTGATACACACTACCAGGCTATACAGCAATGACATTGGAATGTCGTTCGGACTGGAGAAGTGTAGTCAGATGGTAACAAAGAGAGGGAAGGTAGTCAGAACTGAGGGGATTGAACTACCAGAAGGCAACATTGCAGACATAGAGGACAGTTACAAGTACCTGGGGATCCCATGTTTAATGGGAACCATGAAGAGGGCGCTAGGAAAGCTGCAACCACCAAGTACCTGCAGAGGGTCAGGCAAGTCCTGAGGAGTCAGCTGAACGGTAAGAACAAGATCCGGGCCATCAACACCCACGCCCTGCCCGTGATCAGGTACCCTGCTGGGGTAATAGGCTGGCCAAAGGAGGAGATAGAAGCCGCTGACATAAAGACAAGAAAGCTCCTTACCATGCATGGAGGGTTTCACCCCAAGTCCAGCACCCTGAGGCTGTATGCTAAGCGGAAGGAAGGGGGCCGGGACTGGTGAGTGTCAGCACCACAGTCCAGGATGAGACAAGAAACATCCACGAATACATCACGAAGATGGCCCCAACTGACAGCGTGCTCAGTGAATACCTCAGGCAGCAGAAACCCAAGAAAGAGGAGGAAGGCGAGGAACCATCATGGAAGGACAGGCCCCTGCACGGTATGTACCACCGGCAGATAGAGGAGGTGGCTGATATCCAGAAATCCTACCAGTGGCTGGACAAAGCTGGACTGAAAGACAGCACAGAGGCACTAATCATGGCAGCACAAGAACAAGCTCTGAGTACAAGATCCATAGAGGCTGGGGTCTATCACACCAGGCAAGACCCCAGGTGCAGGCTGTGTAAAGATGCCCCAGAGACAATCCAGCACATAACAGCAGGGTGCAAGATGCTAGCAGGCAAGGCATACATGGAGCGCCATAACCAAGTGGCCGGCATAGTGTACAGGAACATCTGTGCCGAGTATAACCTGGAAGTCCCGAGGTCAAATGGGAGATGCCCCCAAGGGTGGTGGAGAATGACCGAGCTAAGATCCTGTGGGACTTCCAGATGCAGACGGACAAAATGGTGGTGGCTAACCAACCGGACATAGTGGTGGTAGACAAACAGAAGAAGACGGCCGTAGTGATCGATGTAGCGGTTCCGAATGACAGCAATATCAGGAAGAAGGAACACGAGAAGCTGGAGAAATACCAAGGGCTCAGAGAAGAGCTCGAGAGGATGTGGAGGGTGAAGGTGACGGTGGTCCCCGTGGTAATCGGAGCACTAGGTGCGGTGACTCCCAAGCTAGGCGAGTGGCTCCAGCAGATCCCGGGAACAACATCGGAGATCTCTGTCCAGAAGAGCGCAGTCCTGGGAACAGCTAAGATACTGCGCAGGACCCTCAAGCTCCCAGGCCTCTGGTAGAGGACCCGAGCTTGAAGGATAAACCGCCCGCAGGGGCGTGCTGGGTGTAAGTATATATATGTATATATATACATATTTTATGTTGTATAAAGCCAAAAACCCAAGAACAAGTTGCTTTATATTGCAAGGTAAAGACCCTACAATAGTACAGAGAAAACTGAAACTTTTGGACTTCTGGAGGAAGCACTTGGCAACAAAGTGAAGGAAAAACTCCCTTTTAACAGGAAGAAACCTCTGGCAGAACCAGGCTCAGGAAGGTGTAGTCACCTGCCATGAGAAACTGTAGTGCGTGAGAAGAATAAATACTCAGTCCATCATGAGAAGGCCCTAGCAGCCTAGACTTGTCGCAGTGTAACTGAGGGAGGATTCAGGGTCATCTGTTCAACTCTAAGTATAAGTTTTATCAGAAAGGAAAGTTTTAAGCCTTATCTTCAAATAAGAGAGGGTGTCTGTCTCCCGAATTCCAAACTGGGAGCTAGTTACACAGAAGAGAGGCCTGAAACATGATGTTTCTGCTGCCCATTCTACTTTGAAATATCAAAACAAAACAATAACAAAATATTTATTCTGTTCATCTAGACATTTTCAGTGGGAGAAATATATCGTCCAAGTGACTTCTTCAGTCTCAGCTGACTGCGGGTTTCCCCAACTTTATGAACAGCACATTTGCACAATGACTGAAACCAGCCCTCCGAATGAACAATGGGCTGTGAGGTCAGTTCCTTGATTATTAATATGCAAAACGTCATGACCATTGATAAACAACCACTGATCAAAGACCAGTAAGTCAAACTTACCTTAGAGTTCTAAAAATTCTGTAAAAATGACTGACACCTCTACACTAACAAAATGATCAGATAGCTAGAAAAACTTACATCAGGCTCATATTAAGCATGGATTATTGCATCAGATTGATGTTGGTTGTTTCCTAGCGTTGCAAACACATTCATCCTAGTGAAAGTGTGCACTGATGCATTTGTCATTAAAAGTAGTCACACCTTATGCTTTAGTGCTTCTCTGGTTTCTGCCCTTTTGGGTACTGCACCTGGAAGTGATGAACTCACCTGCTGGTAGTTATCTGATCCCAGTCTCCTACTTAAGAGGAAGGAAGAACTTGTTTGGTCAGTTGATACCTGGTTGATGATCTGGAAACAGTTCGTGAAGCTGGTTCCTATCTCTGCATGACTGCTCTGTTGCTGTTCTGAGACTTTGACTTACCTTTTGTCCTTGTCTGCGCTGGGACCTGGAAGTGGAAACTGAGTTGCACAGAAAGAGATTCCTGTGCATGTGTCTGTGATGGAGCCCTGGACCTTACATCATCCATCCATCCATCCATCCATCTATCTATCTATCTTCCGCTTATCCGGGGCCGGGCAGCAGCCCAAGCAGAGAAGCCCAGCCACCTCTTCCAGCTTGTCCGGGGGAACACCAAGGCGCTCCCAGGCCAGCCAAGAGATATAAGCTCTCCAGCTTACTTAAAAATCATTTCGCATTAAACCCTGCATCTAAATCTATTTCTTTCAGTGTATTGTTAAACACCATCTTGCTCAAGCTGTTCAACTTTTGAATGAGAAACATGTCGAATGCTGTTATGGACAGTGTAATGGTGGGGGATAATTATCATCTGAAACTGTAATTCCACCAGTAAAAGTATCAGTAGAAGGGCAGTGTGATAGTTACCTGTGACATTTTTTGTCACAAAATTTGCAGACCAAAAAGTAAAGTGCAAAAAGTGTTAACAGCCCAAACAGGAGGCAAAGTACTGCTGTCCTGTTCTTCTATGGCTCCATTAAAATACCTTCCTCAAACATAATGTCAGTACATCCTGGATCATGGTGGAGAGAAGAGACACACAGCATAGCAGCATCGTGAGGCACAGCGTCACTGATGAAACTCAGTAATGAAACTAAAGGAACACTGCAACAGATGATTAGCGTTTAGCCAACTGTTCACAGTACTATCCTTATACATCTTAGCAGGTACTGCTAAGCAAATGAAAACATCCAGACCTCAGACTGACAAAGTCATACAGAAAACAATTACTTCAATTATTTATTGCTGCCAGTGGTGAGTCTGCCTAAAAGGGAGTTAAAGCCATACCTTTGTCAATGATTGGACGTATTAATTCAATTAAGATGATTTCTCTTCCTAAATTTTTATATTTATGTCAAAATCTCCCCATTTATCTTACAGCAGCCTTTTTCAAACAATTGGACTCAATCCTTCAGTCCTATATTTGGAATGGTAAAAGGGCAAGAATCTCTAAAGTGCATTTGCAGAAAACTAAGAGAGAAGGAGGGCTGGGTCTGCCAGTTTTTAAACATTACTACTGGGCTGCTAATATCAGAGCATTAGTGTTCTGGCAGCAGGACTCCCCGGATAATCAGGTATCGACGTCCCCATTGTGGGTTAGACTAGAAGCTGAATTAGTGAAAAATTCCTCTCTGTCGGCTATGTTATTTACTAAGCTTGGAAAATTAGACACTTATAAATGTCTGGGTTTTGTATTAAAACAAACCACCAGAATCTTGAATCAGATTAGAAGATTTTTGGTATTGCCAGACACATCTGTACAGACGCCAATATGTTTTAATCATGATTTTATGCCTCCTTGGCAAGACAAGACTTATCATGACTGGAGAGACAAGGGTTTAGTGTATATTAAAGATATGTATATTGATAACAAATTCTTGTCATTTGGTCAACTAAAAGAGAAATATAATTTGCCACATTCACACTTTTATAGATATTTGCAGGTCAGGCATTACATTCAAACTAAGTTTAAAGACTTTGCAACTTTACATTCGGAGCACGGGATCTATGAAATACTCAACAGCCAACCTGATTCCAGACATCTTATCACAAAAATTGTACAATTATTTGGCGACTCTATTGTAGTGCATACCGTTGAGATTAGGCAGGCTTGGGAGAAAGAATCGGGCATGAGGGTGCCCGAATCTATGTGGAGTAAGTGTCTGTCCAAAATCCATTCCTGCTCTATAAACAGTAGACATCAATTAATTCAATTTAAAATCCTCCACCGGTTACACTATTCTAAGGTCAGATTGCACAAGTTTTATCCTTCTATTTCCCCAATGTGTGACAGGTGTAGACGAGCAGAAGGCACGTTGTTTCATGCCTTTTGGTCTTGTCCCTCATTAAGAGGCTTTTGGTTTAAAATATTTGACTGGTACTCCAAGGCATATATGAAACCTTTACAGCCTGAACCTGAACTTGTAATTTTTGGATGTTCTCCCACGTCAGAGCTACTTCCGGTTAAATTGCAGGGGCCACTGGAACTAGGCCTGATTGTTGCCAAGAGAATAATACTGAGGGAATGGAAGTCCCCCACCCCTCCTTCCTTTCAGTTGTGGGTAACAGACATGATGTTCATAATACATATGGAAAGGTTCAGTAAATACTCAAAAGACTCTTTTCTGAATGTCTGGAACCCCTTTTTGGAACACTTTGCAAAAGCCAGACTGGGCTAAACTAGATTTGTAAACTCTCATTAATTTCAGGTTTGTGTATGTGTATGTATGTGTATATGTGTGTATATATATATATGCATGTAGATGTATGTATGTATGTATGTATATGTATATGTATATATATCATGAAGTGCAAGTCTGTTTGAATTAACTGTTTTTCCTGTAACGCAACCGAGCCTTTTTTTTTTTCCTTCTTCTTTTTGGGGGTGGGGGGGCTGTTTTTGTTTCTGTATTATATTTTGGAAATTTAAAATAAAATGATCAAAAAAGAAAAAAAAAGAAAAAGGGAGTTAAAGCCAGAATGACACACTTTAACTGATGAATCAGCTACAATGAATCTTTTCACTTTGCTTATAGAAAAAGTCTGCTCTTCCCCTCTGTCTAGATGTACCAAGACTACTCATTGATATTTGCAGAGTTGTCTTGCACACCACCCTTTGTTTCCAGTAAATTCTGAATCTATTTCTGGACTGAGTGTGTGAAAAAAGCCAGGATGGGAGGGGAATTTTTGGGTAGAGAGATAACCTGCAGCACTTTGAGTTTTCTGCATATTGCTGGTTATCCTGATGAGTACTGACAATAGGATCATGATTTCTGTAGCAGATGTAAGCTGGCAGTGTTCACAGTAAGGTAGGTGCATATTTTTAATTCTTTATTACTTTAAACCATGAATATACAGCTTGCAGTTAGTTTAGGTAGTACTGTTCTAGTTATTGCAGGTTATTGTTTTGCTATAAGGCAGAGGATAATGTGGTATATTTGAAACATTTTTTTTTATTTCTACACAGCACTTCACACCAATCAGGGGTCACACTGTGCTACGCAAGGATAAAGTTTGAGTTTGAATGACCAAAGCACCTGACAGGTCATGGTTGCTTTAACAGATGATTTAAAGAAACATCTGAGAAACATCACTTATATGTAGATTGTGGTGGAACTCTAGTGACTTCACATTAGACCTCCATCTAGCACATTAAAAGCCATCCTTTTGATTTCAAAAAGACATTTATCAGGTTAAGCAGTTGCTTCACCTGATACTGAATCAGCAGCTTGGAAATAGCTATTTAGCTTAGTAAAACTGAAGATATGATGTAGTGTAGACTTTTAAACAGATTAAATTAAATGTAAAACCTTTTTAAAATAAACTCTTCAAGAATTACAGTCATTTTTATAAAGAGCCCTCCAGTTTCAGAGTCTTAAAAATGATTAGACTATTGATGAATCAACTGATAAGCAGTTTCAGGTGAGGCCTGTTCATTCATTATTAGACAACAAATTAAGGGCTGTAGCTCAGGAGGTAGAGCAGGTCACCTACTGATCGGAAGGTTGGTGGTTCGATCACTGGCTCCTCCAGTGTGCATGCTAAGTATCCTCTGGCAGGACACTAACCCCAAGTTAGTGTTGATGCATCCATCGGAGTGTGAATGTAGTTAGACAGCACTAGGTATAGAGAAAGTGCATGTGGCATGTTGTAGAGAGCGATTTGAGTACTCCAGGGGAGTAGAAAAGCGCTATATAACAATCAGTCCATTTACCAAAAGCTCCAAGTGTTGAAATTCGGTAATTGTTTAGTGGAGCACCGCAAGGCCATCATTAAATGGAAGTGGATTGGCATTTATCTATATTTATTTTTTTTCTGACCTGCTGTACACTACAAGCCAAATTTAAGTCAGTCATACAATGTTTCATTCTATACACACTGGAAGCATTTCATCTACCTCTCACCCAGCAAAAGAAAAGCCCAAAGTTCGGGTTCAAGCAAGAACCTTGCTGCAAGGCAACAGTGGTAACCTTTTGCATTCCCATTACAAGAGAGAACAAATCAGATAAATCAGAAAGATACCAAAAGTTTAGCTACGGCTTAACCAAAATTCTACTGTATTCTTAAAAATAAGGAATGCACTGGCCAGCTCACCAACTGAACTGGACATTTGTCCAGTAGCAGTAATGTTTGTCAGGGTGGAATAGAAACATTTGGTAGAGTTTTAAGTTCAGGCAGGCAGTGACTGCATGATATTCTTAAATTATGCCAGTTTTTCCAATTACTTTTGAGCCTCTTGGAATGGAACAATTTGTAAAATTGTTGTAATTTCTACATAATTAATGCAATTATGCAATTTTATTAACCCCCTCGAATTAAAGATGACAATTTGATATACCAGTCTTACTGGTTATCCCCCATCACTGGGGCTTTTAGAGGTACAAAAGAGACAAAATCAAATGCAGTATAAGCCAGAGTGCAGATATTTATATGTTGTGGCAACGCTTTGCAACACTTCTAACAGCTTAACAAATATCAATAAAAACACAAACTGTTTGTTTGCAGGTTGTCACACAGTGTAGCTGCACTATTTCAAAAGAAGAGAAAAAACTGAGCGACCTTACTTACATTTGAGAAAGATGTAAGGGAGACAGGCCAGGAGAGGAAGAGGAGAGGTTATTTTTAAAGGTTAGGACCGCAGGAAGACCCTGCAATAATATGTATGTGCATTTGTTGTGAAGCACATCAACTCTTGGCTTTATGCCCTGTGTGGACCATAGACTGCGTATACATATTAGACAGATGTGATGACATTTAGAATGATCTTAAAAACATGAATATTAATAAATACAATGTAAGGAGACTTAACCATCCCCCACAGTAGCTCTCGCACAGTCTTTTATTGGAATTGTGTGTCTGAGACAATAAAAGTTGGAGTTCAGTTCTTTTTGTCCAGCCAGGCAGCAGGATGTGCAGTCATTGCTTTTGTTTAGGGAGACATTTTTAGAAGCCCAGAGAGACAAAACAATGTGTACAACGTCATTAGAGTGGAACATGGGATAGGGTGACCCACACACTGAGGCACACAGCGACAATGCAGGATCACAAATGTGCTTACTCCACCCGTGCTGTAGAACGTCACTCTTAGAAACATAAAAAAAGAAAGACAGAAAGAAAATATCCAACTTGCAACAGTGCGTTTCACCAGACACAGTGGGTGAAATGCACTGACGGGCAAACATCAATGTGTGCAAAAGCATATTGTGATAGATTTCCTGCTCTGCTCTTTACCTCCTCTTTACCTTGTGTGGTCCCTATATTTAGCCCGACCAACCAATGCAGGCAGGAAACCTAAGTTGGGAAAGAATTGAAGGAAGTCTAGTGGCCATTTAGACAAACAAAAACAGACTGAGATCAGTGCTGGTTGAATACACACCATAACTGTATGCAGCTGAGACAAAGGACTTTACAAGGATAGAGAAGCAAGCTGAAGAAAGGGCTGGACGATACTTTAACGGAGCTCTGACAGCTGGAGCGCTGCTCTGGTTTTAGCAGCAACCTTTTCAGTCCAGGTGGATTTTAACATTATTGCTCATTTGAACAGACAAGAAGGTGTATCTTTTCACGGACATGTTTAAAAGGCAGATCCATGAAATGTTCTGGTAGACCCTGGCAGAGTCTCAGGTGAGGTAAGAAGTTTGTGTGTTGAAACCTGCAGCAAAACTAAAAATTGACTTGAGTTACAAAATTAGGAATCAATAGTTGAAATGTGAACTTTATTGAGCTTTAATTACATATTATGGCATTTTCCTGGCTGGACTGATGGACACTGATAACACAACTGGGTCTTTATATAGTCTCCAGCTTGTTGTATATCCACATAATATGACAGTCATTTCTGAAACTTACACGGGACTATGACTGACTAACATACGACAAAAGCAGCCAGTCACTTCAAAACCTCCCCTCCCCATCAGAATAATTTTTTCATTGGCTGTCACGGTAGTCGGCACACAGATTTGACTGATGGCAATCTGACTCTGTCCCTGGTAGATTTAATGCAGTTGCATTTATTCATAGGTTACTGGGCTGGCTGCAGTTTTTCAGTACAGTTACCTTCAGGTTTAATGAGTAACCTCCACTGACTGCTGCAGGGAACTCACTCGTCTGTGAACTGTCCCTGCCTTTTATTGTTACTTATATTCAAGCAGACTCTACGCTTATAAACTTACATTGCATTTAAATAGCAAAACCTGGAAATGAGTAACTCATCAGTCTGTGAGCCACAGGCTTTTAAGGTTACTGTCTGATTAATCTTTACTTATGCCTCTGAGGTCTAAGTCATCCTCAGCCCTATCCCTGTGCTATTAGGATATGTAAGTTTTCTTCTTTTAAAAATTGTTTTCCAAAAACAAAAAAGAGTCACAGCACAGAAACAGCACTAGTGATAGTTAATAGTGATCTTATGGCCTGTCCTGTTACACCGCAGTGCAGCATTCAGTACTGCTGATTACATAATTTTACAGCGTCCAAAATAAACCACTGGAATGAAAGGAGATAAGTCACACACCGATGTTAAGCCCTCTTCACACGTTTAGAGATTATCAGCGATGTAGAGACGACAGAAAGTCGATGACATTCCACAACTTCAAGTAAAAACAGGGAAAATAACTACTGGCAACACAGTTGGGATACTTAGGACACTGCTGATTGACATATGACAGGGAAGTAAAGACAACCAGGCTGGAATGTCCACTACCAACCAACCATCAGCGATAAGGTGACACGGCACAAGGGAACCACTTTCTATATGAATGTGACCTTAGTCATGGAGCTCCACAGTAGGACTGATAATTTAAGTATTATACATGCCTCCCTTTAAACAATATTTGCAAACACTGTGCACATTTCCATTGCTATGCAGGTTAACACAAACCAGATGACACAAATCAAACTATAAAAAACAAAAACACCTTTTTTTAGATTGCTTTGGATTGTCATTAGATTGTCATCCTGCTCTTCACTCTGATTTTTTTTTTTTTTTTTTTTACATTTTTATTAAAATGCCAACATAATATGGAATATTCAGTGAAAGCAAGTGACCTCAGATGAAGAGGCTATAATTGCATATGAGTCTGCACAGCTTGTGCCGGTGAGAGTGCAGAATAGATTAAATTGCTTCATAACAGATGGAGACTGGAAATGTCTGTTGAAATGCTAAAATGAATTGTATAACAAAATGTTCTCCTCAACTGGCAGAATGTCAAGTGGCTTTGAACAGGCTCCACAGAAGATCAGCACATCTTTATTGAAAGGTGAATAATAATCTGTGCAAGCTACATGTATCCCATGTAGTACTTCTTATAGGGCAGTTGCTGGAGACTCGTTCGTCTTGGTTTGATCCAGATTAATACCAGAGATAAAATAAAGCCTATGTTTATGTTTATTGATAGCTTGGAATCCTTGTTTGGTTATAACAATACTAGTAATAAATGTAGCCTGAGGCCAGAATGACTGAATTCAAGATCTGGTTCTGCACCCTTGAAAAACCCATGGCTAGCCAGGACCCTGTAGTTAGTGCATTACCACCGTTAGCTCTCCACCAACAGATTGTCCAGAGCAGTTGAGGAAACAGGATGAATGAGTGATGGTGATGAGCAGAGATGGGCAGTAACGCGTAACTTTATGCTTGATGCATAAAGTTAAAAGATTAAAACTAATAAAACAAGTTTTAAAAAGAGACTTTTCCATTTGATTACATTTTGTATGATGGATTATGCAGAAAAAGTAGAATTGGGCTGAAAGATCTATCGCTTTATCACCTATTCAGGTTGTAAATCGTGTTTTTAAAAAGTAACTAACTAAGTAATTAATTACTTTTGAAAATAAGTAATCAGTAAAGTAACGGGATTACTTTTTGGGGGAAGTAATCAGTAATTAGTAACTGATTACTTTTTTCAAGTAACTTGACCAACACTGGTGATGAGGAAGAGTAGTAATAAACAGAAGCCCCGGTACACCATCACTAATTATTATGTCGCTAATTATTTTTTGTCCACTTGGTGACACACACACTGTGCGACAAACTCTAGTTATTGGAGATTCTGCTATCAGACATGTGAAGCTAGAGAAACCAGCAACAATAGCAAACTGCCTTCCAGGGGCCAGAGTAGCAACACTAAGGAATATCAAATCTGCTGGCTGAGGATAAATGTAAATTTTGTAAAATTATAACTGACATTGGCAATAATGACACTTGGTTACCTCAATCAGAGGTCACTAAAATCAATATCAAATTGGTGTGTAACTTTGACAAATCAATTTCAGACTGAGGTTTTCTCTGATCCCTTTCTCTGACATGTTGTCCTTACATTGCTGTCTGTCTGAGTGGTGTCTAAAACTTCAGGCTTTATAAACCATTTGGAAACTTTCTGGGAAAACCTGGTCTTGTTAGGAGATGGAGCAGCTCTCATTTCTAGAAATTGTGCCAAATTTTTTAAACCCTCCAAAATGTGAAAGTTGCAAACTCACATGCCTCTCTGCAGCTTCTCTCCTCCTGTTTTCCTGCCAAAACATCATCCTCTTAAAGACTGTGTCTGCTGCCAGACCACCACAAAACACACCAAAAGTCAGCAAAAAACAATTTAAATATTAAAAAAAAAAATCACAGAGAAAGAACAATATACTATCCATAACTGCACCAGAGGTTAAAACAGTGAAATGTGGATTATTGAACATTAGGTCTCTCTCTCTCTGCCTTACTGAAATCTGGTAACAGCAGGATATTTATGTTAGTTTAAATAAATCACCACCCCTGAGTCATACTAATTAAATCCAGAAAGAAATTGAGAATTATTCTCATCACATACAAGCTTACCGTTTCTGCTTTTAAGATTAGGGCTGGATCAGGTGACCCTGAATCCTCCCTTAGCAATAGGTGTAGGCTGCTGGGGGATTCCCATGAGTTATTATTAATTATTAGTTAGAGTTATTATTAATCTCTGGCTCTCTTTCACAGAATGTCCCTGTCTTATCTTTATCTGTTTCCTTTGTATTATTGGAGAGTCTAATAGTAAATCCTCATTTGATGCTTCTGTTTAACTTATGTCACTTTGAATGTTCATTATGAGATAGTTTGCATGTACTCATGGAAACATGTGGAAACTTATTCTTAACATGCTGCTTTTCTTTATTCCTCTGCTTTTCTTTTTTCAAGTTTTGCCCCCAGAGGGAAATCCTTTTTTGAGGCTTGCAGAAATAGTGTGTATGAAAATGACCCCATGCAGTGTATTGTTTTGGATGGTTGAAGCTGGTCCAACTTGCCCACTACCTCTGTTTCTTCCATCTTCATCTCTTTCACTACAGATCACAATATTGTCTGCAAACTTCATTGTCCATGAAGACTGCCTGACCCGATCTGTAAGCCTATCCATCATTACAGCAAACAAGAAAAGGCTTAGAGCTTATCCCATCCCCACCTTGAACTCTTCTTATCGCTCCTCCCATACTCCTCACCACTGTGCTGCTGTACACATACATATCTTCCACAACCCTCACATTCTTTTCTGCCACTCCCGACATACTCACGCACCATTGCATTTCCACTCTCTGTAGATCCAATGATTAGGCCAATGATTGCTTGCATTTTTGTTATGGCCATTTTTGATTGTGTGTCATGGTCCTGGGTTGAGTGACCCAGTGTTTAAGTTTTATGTATCTTTTGTATTCATTTGTGCCCTAGTTTAGTTCATCTAGTTTATTTTGAGATTGCTGTTTAGTCCTTTGTTTCTTAGTTGTTTATGTCATCTCCCCCTGTAGTCCGTCTCCCTGGTTCATGCGTCATGTCTGCGTGGTTATGTTTAGTTCATGTCATGTCTAATCTCAATGTTTCCTGTTTTACTTTGAAAGTCTGTGTTCTCTGTCCTGTCACTAGGTTTATGTGTATCAGCTGTTCCCCCCTCATGTGTTTCCACTTCCCTTGATCATCCCTTATGTGTATTTAGTCTCTGTGTTTCATTCAGTCTGTGTCGGGTCGTCTGTGTTCCCACCCTCCATGTCCTCACGGCCAGTCTTTACAGTCATCGTCATGGTTTTCTGAGTCTTCTTAGTTTATCAGTATCTGTTTCCCAGTTTAGCTTAAGTTCTATTTAGTCACGGTATTTCTGCTTTGTTTGAGACCATAATAAAGGCTCGCTTTCAGTTCCAGTTTACTCCTGTCTACTCTCTTGTGTTTGCACCTGGGTCCACCACACACACCACCGCACGGTCTGTCTCCTCAGATCGTGACAGTGTGGTTATTTTTGAGGTCCCCCAGGGTGCTGTGGTCCAGGAGTTAAGTGTATATCCTTTCTTAAAACTGATATAATTGAATCTTATTTGAATGTAATGAGCAGGTGGAACCCGAATGCGGAAGCTAATTACTCAGTGAGAAACAGGACATGTGAGTTTGTGAGACATGGGAGTGTGTGAGAGGTGGTCTTGGCTCTTGAGGAATCAAGTGTGTGTGTGTGGTGGAGGATAAACTCAACCTTGGTGTCTATTGTCTTACGTAGTCTGGGAGTGTAATTTTCCTCTGGGGTTGTGTGGGTCGCCCCATGCTCTGTTAGGCTCGGTGGTGCTACTGCTGTGGGTCCCTGTCTGGATGGGCCTGGGCCCCCTGCCCTTGATGGATTCTGGAGAACAGGGGTGCCTATGGTGACCCCATAGGCGTGCCTGTTCTGGAGAACAATTACACTCCCATGTGGGGGAGCTAGCTCCAGGGAGAGGGTACCCCTCGGTGGGGGGGCATGGAGGAGGATCTTGCCGTCTGGTCGGGGTCTGAGCTGGTGGGCTTCCCTGCTGCTGTAGGACTGGGAGAGGTCTGCTCATTTCCACCCAAGAGTAAAGGGAACCATCTCCTGGGTCTGGGGGTGGATTGCCCCCAAGGGGGTGCTGGTGCCTGGACCCGGGAGTATAGAATATGTATGGGGAGTGTGAGTGTGTGTACTGCGTACAGTTCTGTGTCTCCATGTTGGGTGAGTGTGTGAGTATTTGCATATGTGTATGAGGGTGGGAATGCATGTTTGCGTCTGTGTTTGTCTGTCTATGTGTCAGGTCGGGCCACCTCTCAGGCCCCCTCACCTTTGGGGGGCCTATTTTCCCTCGAACACACTCGCTTCCAGTGGCTGGTTCCCCCACCCCCTGGTGCATTGGTGTTTCTCTGCGTTGGTCTTGATGTTTGGCAGGTCTGGCCCTCCTGGCTCTGTCAGGCCCCTTCCAAGACGTCGAGGGCCCTCGGGTATCGGCTTCTACACCATGGCATGGAAAATAAATCTGGTGGGCCTTGTTCTTGGCCATCAGACAATAATTTTGATTGCTACAGTGCCGGACAGGCAAAAAAACCCCCCCAAAACAAACAAACAAAAAAAAAGTGTGTGTGAACACAGAGGCCATCTGGCATTCTGTCAGCTGTCTGATCCCAAAGTTAATGTAACATCTGCCTGCAGCAGCACATGTGTCTGGCTCCATCTGAATTACAGGGAACTCTTGGTGGTGAATTTTACATTGAATTACATCTGACTATAAGAAATTGTTTTGTTCCAAATTTGATCCAACCCAATATTAAAGCTGAGCTTCAATTCCTTTAAACTTTCAGGTACAGTAACTATTTTGGTGGCTGCCTATAAAATCTTCAGCAGGCAGAAGACAAACACAAATATCAATAGCTGGTAAATGTTGTGGAGCTTTGTACATTCAATGCCAGTGTTGTTCCGTTTCATATAGCAACGTGACAACATTCACAGAAGTAGTGGTGACTTCATATTAGGTCCAGGCAGGGTGGGAGGCAGGACGCTAGTGTGCACTGTCTGGCTGCATGAGGCCTCATCTGCACAAGATGGCATCCAAGGGCATATAAAACAGGGATGTAGCTTTCGGTCATCAAAAATTGAAGGTTTAAAAGTGATTTTTTTCTAATTGCTGATAGAGGCAGCTATTGTGGTTTCCAAAAATAAGTCTAGTTATTATAGATAAAATGTGATTGTGACTTCAACAATCACTTACCTGAGTTTATGGTCTCACTTGTTATTGTAAATTACAATCCCATTATAGTGAAGGAGAATATTTTTAATCGCTATTTTGGGTGTAAAATGAAAAAACAAATGCTATACTTATCAGCATTAGTACTAATTGTATAATATTTGCTATATATTTAATTTGTTGTACCAACTTGAGGTTTTTTTTTTATTCAAGAGCATATAAATGACTATACAGGGAGTGCAGAATTATTAGGCAAGTTGTATTTTTGAGGAATAATTTTATTATTGAACAACAACCATGTTCTCAATGAACCCAAAAAACTCATTAATATCAAAGCTGAATGTTTTTGGAAGTAGTTTTAGTTTGTTTTAGTTTGAGCTATTTTAGGGGGATATCTGTGTGTGCAGGTGACTATTACTGTGCATAATTATTAGGCAACTTAACAAAAACAAATATATACCCATTTCAATTATTTATTTTACCAGTGAAACCAATATAACATCTCCACATTCACAAATATACATTTCTGACATTCAAAAACAAAACAAAAACAAATCAGCGACCAATATAGCCACCTTTCTTTGCAAGGACACTCAAAAGCCTGCCATCCATGGATTCTGTCAGTGTTTTGATCTGTTCACCATCAACATTGCGTGCAGCAGCAACCACAGCCTCCCAGACACTGTTCAGAGAGGTGTACTGTTTTCCCTCCTTGTAAATCTCACATTTGATGATGGACCACAGGTTCTCAATGGGGTTCAGATCAGGTGAACAAGGAGGCCATGTCATTAGTTTTTCTTCTTTTATACCCTTTCTTGCCAGCCACGCCGTGGAGTACTTGGACGCGTGTGATGGAGCATTGTCCTGCATGAAAATCATGTTTTTCTTGAAGGATGCAGACTTCTTCCTGTACCACTGCTTGAAGAAGGTGTCTTCCAGAAACTGGCAGTAGGACTGGGAGTTGAGCTTGACTCCATCCTCAACCCGAAAAGGCCCCACAAGCTCATCTTTGATGATACCAGCCCAAACCAGTACTCCACCTCCACCTTGCTGGCGTCTGAGTCGGACTGGAGCTCTCTGCCCTTTACCAATCCAGCCACGGGCCCATCCATCTGGCCCATCAAGACTCACTCTCATTTCATCAGTCCATAAAACCTTAGAAAAATCAGTCTTGAGATATTTCTTGGCCCAGTCTTGACGTTTCAGCTTGTGTGTCTTGTTCAGTGGTGGTCGTCTTTCAGCCTTTCTTACCTTGGCCATGTCTCTGAGTATTGCACACCTTGTGCTTTTGGGCACTCCAGTGATGTTGCAGCTCTGAAATATGGCCAAACTGGTGGCAAGTGGCATGTTGGCAGCTGCACGCTTGACTTTTCTCAGTTCATGGGCAGTTATTTTGCGCCTTGGTTTTTCCACACGCTTCTTGGGACCCTGTTGACTATTTTGAATGAAACGCTTGATTGTTCGATGATCACGCTTCAGAAGCTTTGCAATTTTAAGACTGCTGCATCCCTCTGCAAGATATCTCACTATTTTTGACTTTTCTGAGCCTGTCAAGTCCTTCTTTTGACCCATTTTGCCAAAGGAAAGGAAGTTGCCTAATAATTATGCACACCTGATATAGGGTATTGATGTCATTAGACCACACCCCTTCTCATTACAGAGATGCACATCACCTAATATGCTTAATTGGTAGTGGGCTTTTGAGCCTATACAGCTTGGAGTAAGACAACATGCATGGAGAGGATGATGTGGACAAAATACTCATTTGCCTAATAATTCTGCACTCCCTGTAGATTCTTTGGAGATTAATGAAAAGATGGGTGTAAATTCCAGGTCTGAGAAAGTGAAGCCAAAATTGAATTTTTTTAAATGTTGATAAATGACGATGGTGTGGAAAAAAAACAAAACAAAAAACAAAACTTTGTCCCCCTCTGAGTAAATACAAGTGATAGGGTCAATCATTAGTTTCAAGTCAGATAGATAAACACAAAAAGAGTCAGGGGATAATCCTGGGCCTGCTCATTGGTTCTCGATTTGGCATTCACAAGTGATAAGGCAGTTTGTAAACTGTTTTTAAAAAGCTTCAAACAAGCTTTTAATTTTCTAATCAACTTAAATGGAACCTGTATGGTTTGTATAATAGCTAATGAAGTTAAAATGCTAAACCTGCATCTTGTGGTTGTAGGTGTAACTGAAAATGTATTGTGCCGTTTGAATGTATGAAATAACGTTATAGATATGCTTTCATTGTAAAATATGTTCCTCTCTAAATGAATAAATTTAAGCATGTTGTCAAGTTAGAACTAGGATCCGTGCAATCGCTGGAAGATTCTGACTGTGCGTGTGTGTGTGGATGTGTGTTTAAGGTCACATGGCAGACCACTGCTCCTCCAGGCTGCTGTGTTTACTAAAAAGAGGTGGAGAGGAGGTGGTGGTCATAGTGTAGTATACAGTGCACAGTGCTACCATGGGAGTCTCTGTGCTTGACAGTCAGTAGCAGTCAGTAGCAGCCTGCAGCATTGAGCTGCAGTTAGTTATCTCAGTGAAAGGAGCTGATTTTTAGCCTGGATGGTTGCTCATATTTAGCTCTTTGAAGGTAAGATCTAACAGAGTTTTTTTCCTTTCTGCTATAAATTCTGTTGTAGCAAGAACAAAATGTAAATGCTTGTAGTTTAAATCATGAAAAAAAATGAAGAAGAATGAATAAAAAAAATGACAGTTAAATGCATAAAGTAGCTCTGGCTTTGCCATGTATGAATTAGGCTTTCAGCGTTCAGCAATTCAGGGCTTTCAAGGGCAATGCACCGTCTGTGTGATCAGAGTTGGCACTTTTTGTGAGACTACACCTCTGAACAGTGTCCCTTGATTATACATTGGCTTTTGGCTGCATCATTTTGTGCTAGAGGCACAGTGACCTACTGTGAATGGAGAGAAAGCACAAATCACGCTAAAGGGTACCGCTGACTGTAACAAGCTGTAAAATCAGGAGCAAGAAAAACACATGACACACAAGTCATTAATGTGTGATACATTGTGAAAGCAGCACAATGTCCACAAAAACACTTTGAAAGTTTCAGAATGGCCTGTTTATTGTTTGTGAATTATATTGTCAGCAGCAGAAAGTATTAAGAATCAGTGCCTGCACTGTGGAGACTTTTTTTTTTTTGCACTCATTGAATATTTTGACCCTAAATCACTGAGTCACATCCATAACGCAGCACAGTTTAGATTAAGTCAAGAGCAACAATTGTGTCTGCTCCAAATGCTGATGAAGTGAGCCGTGATTAAAAGGGTAACATGTTTATTCCAAAGTGTGACAAAGAAAGGCAATAACAGCTGTTGTTGTTGTTGTTATGAAGTTATGAAATTATGTTTAACTGCTGACTGAGTTTGCATGAGTTTCCCTCTTGGGGCTCTGGTTTCCTCCCACTTTCCAAAGATATGCGTGGTTTGGACACCAAGTTAGCCTGAAGTGTGAATGTTGAAGGCTGAATGCTTGTGTTAGACTAGAGACTTTGTTAGGTGCCTTGGGGACATTGAGGTGTAGTATTTCAGGTCCAGACTGAAATTGTTGTGAAGTGAAGCTCCCTACAAACACAGTATGTGCTACAAATGGGTACCAACACCTTTGAAATTTCTAGTTACCCACATGAAGACTGTCATATTTGATCTCTTCATCAGGGAATGAGAAGATAAGGAAAGTTTTGATAAAGAAAAACACCCTATTCAAACACTTGGGAAGTATGTAAGAATATTTTTTCAGTTCGCAAAGTTGATTTTTTTTCTGGATGAAAACATTTGATTGTTCAAGTTATCAGTATAAAATGCCACTTGAGCCAGTATTTTCGTCTCATCTACTGGACTGTAAGTTAATATTTTGAGATCGTTTAGTGCTGTCCAAAAGTCTTGAGTCAGCTCTCATTTCTTTATAGGAAAATTAAAAATAGGCGCAACGAATTCACATGTGTAACTCATTGTAAACAAATTCTAACATAGCTTGAAATCTCTTAGGCAAGCTTTCTAGTAATATATTTAAGCATTCTTCAGGAATAGTTCTTCAGGATCCATTCTCTGTTAAGGTGAGCCTAAACTGCTTCAACAATGATGAGATCCAGGTTCTCCATTCCCTAAATGATATCGCTCCATCATGTGTGTGTGTGTGTTTTTTTTTTCCACATTGGTGTGTTTGTTTGCCACTCAGATTCTTTTCAGATGTTTTTGCACAGTAACTCTAAATGTGACGGTGCTGTACAAAATCCTTAACACTGATCCAAAACAGGACAGAGCCTTTGTGTTTTATAGATGATAAATGTAAACAGCGACTGTTGTATCTCTTTCCTGACCTGTAAGAAAGTACTTTGTCACCAAGGGTGAAGAAGAGGTAAAAGGTAAATTGACTGGTGGTGCCTTTCTACTTATGTTAGCACTCAATTTGAACCAAAAAAAATTCAATTTTGGATTAATCACTCCATAAATCCTGCTAACATTGATTTTCAGCACATTTTCTCCTTGGTTCAGTCCTGACAGTCACTCTTCCATTGAAACCATTTGTGATGATGCGTGATGGTAGTTTTCCTTTGTTGTGACTTCATGCAGTGTTGCTCCAACTGCCAGTTTAACGTGGGTTGCGGCCAAGGCCAACTTTTGACAAAGCACAGAGGACTGAGACGAGGCAATGGTGGAGGTCCGAACTTTTACTACCAACACTCGAAAACCCAAACACATACAATACACCAGCGCCACCTACGGGTGGGAGGTAGTAATAACTGCTGCTTATTACAATATACCACATCCTTCCTTTCCGAGATAAAGATACAACCTCTTAACTCCAATATCTTGTAACATGAATGTACCCTTTAAACCGCAGGAACATTATCAATATTATATTCATGGGACATTAGGTCAAACACACCTTAGATTGCCTATCACCTGAACAATGCAAATACATATCAGTGCAGTATTTTGAAACAGACGAACACGTGACAAATTGGATGAGACATGTCAAAATGAACATATGAAACATGACATATTTCGCTCTTTTCAACAAGACAGTTATCTAACTTGTGCACAACAACTCAGGTACGGGGTAGAGCGATTTTAAGTTTCCAAATCACTTAGTCTCTATACCTGGCAGGGCGATTATTGCCCGGCCACTGCGTGTGTAGCATGTGGGTGTATTGTCCATACTTGCAGGACGAGGGTGTTGTGGAGTGTCACTTGCTGATGGCGCAACTGGCTCTTCGGTGTGTTCAGACAGATCATCTGGGTCCATGGATGTATCCTTAAACAGACTTGGGTGTATTTTCCTCAGATGTCTCCTGTTCCGCCTGAGCACCTCACCCTCTGGTGTTTGCACAGCGTAGGAGCGTGGTTCCTCTCGCCGATGTGCTACAACAGCTGGCTCCCAACCGCGCCGTGTTTGCATGTGCACAGTATCGCCTGAGGTCAAAACAGGCAATGGTCTTGCATGCTGATCAAAGTGGTATTTCCGCTTTGACTGCAGTCCACGCACCTTATCTGGAATGTTCTGTGGGGTTGACTGTCTCAACACAGCACTGGCGCATGGCAGTGTGCTGCGGAGAACCCGTCCCATCAACATTTGTGCAGGTGACACACTCAGTCCTGTGACTGGAGTGTTCCTCAGAGATAACAGCACTAGATGTGGATCTGTTCCAGTTCGCGCCGCTTTTTTAAGTGCATGTTTAACAGTCTTTATGGCTCGCTCCGCCATTCCATTCGAAGAAGGAAAGCTGGGACTGGAGAAGGTTAGTTTTATCTCCCAGGATGCTGCAAACGATCTCATCTCGTAGCTGGCAAATGGAACATGATCGCTCACTATCTCTTTGGGAATTCCGTGTCTTGCGAAGACTGATTTCATCTTCTGAATCACAGAGTGTGCCGCTTTTGTCAGGTAAGTTAAGAACTTCTGGGTATTTGGATAAATAATCAACTAACAAAAGATACGACTGACCGTTCAGTTCGAAGATGTCCGCTCCGATTTTCATCCATGGCAGCTCTGGAATCTGATGTGGAAGAAGCGGCTCGGCCTGGTTCTTTGGCTGCATTTGCTGGCATTGTTCACACTTCTCAAGCATAGTCTCTATATCGTGCGACATGCCCGGCCAGTACAGTACTCTTCTTGCTCTGGCTTTTGTGCGCTGTACACCTTGGTGAGCGAGATGCAACTTCTCCAGGATCACTTGTCTGAAGCTTTGGGGTATTACAATCTTGTCCCCTATCATAATAATGTCATCGTGGATACTGATGTTGTTTCTCATAGGCCAGTAGCTGTGGAGTGTTCTGTCTAAACTCTTCCTTCTGGCTGGCCATCCGTTGAGGTGCCTTTCACGCACAGCTTGTAGCACGCTATCTGCTGCAACTGTCGTTCTCAGGCTGCTCAGTGTTTTTTCACTCAACGCTGCTGTGGCCTCCAGAGCATACACAACTCTTTCTTCATTTGTGTCTTCACTCACATTCTCGTTGTCACTAGTGGTTGTGGCTCGTGAAAGTGCATCGGCTATGAACATGTCTTTGCCGGGGTGTATGTGACGGTGAGATCATATCTCTGCAATTGCAGCAGCATTCCTTGTAACCTTGCTGGTGCCTTGCATAGCGGCTTACGCATTATCGCCTCCAGGGGTTTATGATCAGACTGCACGGTCACTGGTCTTCCATAGACATACTGGTGGAATCGTTTAGCGGCAAACACAATGGCTAGCAGCTCCTTTTCTATTTGTGCATACCTTTTTCTGTGTCTGTGAGTGCTCGTGACGCATAGCACACAGGTTGCCCTTCTTGTAGTAGGCATGCGCCCAGCCCATCTTTTGAAGAATCGGCCTGCAATGTTAAGGGTTTCTTGTAGTCATAAAATCTCAACACTGGTGCTTGTGTGAGCGTCGCCTTGAGCATCTGTAGCGCTGCTGTGTGGTGCGGCTGCCACTGCCACGCTGTGTCCTTTTTGAGTAGCTGTCTTAAAGGTGCTGTGAGTGATGCTTCATTTTGGATGTACTGTGCCAAAACTTCGTCATTCCCAGCAGACGCTGAAGGCTTTGTTTGTCTTCCGAGTCGGCATGTCGACAATAGCTTTGATCTTTGAAGCATCTGCTTTCTGCCCAGCTGCTGTGATGATATGGCCCATGTATTTCACCGTGTCGACTTTGAACTGAATTTTGTCCTTGTTAAACTTCACGTTAGCTGCTCTTGCTTTCTGCATGACCTTCTGCAGGATTTCATCGTGTTCGTGCTCTGATGTAGCTGCAATTATCATATCGTCTGCAATGATAAATACACCAGGAATGCTGCCGAAAGTCTCGCAATTCTTTTGTTGAAAAACCTCGCTAGCGGATTTGATCCCGAATGGGAGCCGGAGGAAGCGATACCGCCCCAAGGTGTATTAAAGGTACAAAGCTTCGATGACGGCTCATCCAGCTTGATCTGCCAGTATCCGTCTTTTTCATCCAATATGGTGAAGATGGATTTTCCTGCTAGCTTGCTTGAACGCCCTCGTGTGTGGGAATGGAGTAGTGCTGGCGTTTAACTGCTTGGTTCAGATCACAAGGGTCCAAACACACCCTTAGTGTTCCGTTCTTCTTCTGTGTGGCGACAAGACTGTTGACCCAATCTGTGGGCTCATTGACAGGCGTTATGACATCTCTGTTCTGTAAGTCCTGTAGCGTCTGCTTCAGCGGGCCCATTATGGAGGGGCATGTTCCTGCATGCATGAATCACAGGTGTTGCGTTTGCGTCAGTGTGTATGTGGTGGACTCCAGGAACTCACCCAAGCCTGTGAACACATCAGCATACATCTCCACAAGCTCTTCCTTGGTAGAAGGTGGTTTGGCTAGTTTCGGTACAGCGGATGGTAAGGCAAGGGCTTCAACTCGCTTCACCAGATGCAGCTCCTCACAAGCTTGCCCACCTAGGATCGGTTTATCTGCATGATCCGACACAAGAAAATCAAACACAGCCCTGTGCTTCCTTGCTTCACACTCAAGAGACACCACACCATCTACATGTATGTGGGCCCCACCAAAAGCTATGAGTGCGTCTTCGTGGGCTGTAACCGAGGCATCCCTGGTAACTTGTTGTAAACTGATCTGGGGAGCACATTTGCGTCGCGCCTGTGTCTAGCTTGAAGGTGACTGATGCGTCCCTGATTGTTACACTTTCGTGCCACCTTCCAGTTTGGTGCTTGTCACTGCACACCATACCTATGTACAGTGAGTCCCCATCAGTCTCAATGTTATTAATAGTCTTTGTTTTCTTGTAATTTCTACTTTTCTCTGCGCCCGCTCGGCATACTTTTGAAAAATGGTTATTTTTCCCACACCTGTGGCATGTTGCCCCATAGGCTGGACACTGTCGGGGCGCGTGTTTGTTGCCGCATTTGTGACAAGCCGTTTGCTTGTCGTTGTTCGGTTTGTTTTTACTGTGTCCTGATTTAATGTATCCTGGCGTTTTCCTTAATGCATCTACCGACGTGTCTCGGGCTGCAGTTGTTGACTGCATAGCCTGAATCTGTGACTTGGCCACCTCTGCTGATCTGCATATTTCTATCGTCTTGCGCAGCGTGAGGTCGTTGTCACGAAGTAATCTCTCTTTTAGTCTTGTATCATTTATGCTGAACACCAATTTGTCCCTGATCATGTCATCCTCATTGACCCCAAACTCGCAACTTTTACTTTTCTGACGGAGTTCTGTGACATATCTGTCCACTGTTACACCTGCTGACATTGGGTACGACCAGAATGTATGGCGCTCAAAGACAACGTTCTTTTGTGGACTACAGTATTCCTTAAACGCTTTCAGAATGTCCTCCATAGCTAGCGCGTCTCCGGCCGGGGTTACGGTGAGTGTGTTATACACTTCAAGCGCCTCCTCGCCGATAATGTGGAGAAGAATGGCTGTTTTAACCTTTTCATCTTTCTCCAGCGCACCCGTAGCAGTCATATATAGTCTGAATCGTTGTTCCCACCTGCGCCAGGTCTCAGATAAATTGCCGGTGAGCAGTAGCGGCGATGGTGGCCTGAATTGCTCCATGCCGTTAGCAGCGTCTACCGTTAGCTAATCCACAGCTAGCTTTACTCACGTCGCGGTCCCTGTTCACACGGTCTCGCCGACTTCTGACACCATGTTGTGACTTCATGCAGTGTTGCTCCAACTGCCAGTTTAACGTGGGTTGCGGCCAAGGCCAACTTTTGATAAAGCACAGAGGACTGAGACGAGGCAATGGTGGAGGTCCGAACTTTTACTACCAACACTCGAAAACCCAAACACATACAATACACCAGCGCCACCTACGGGTGGGAGGTAGTAATAACTGCTGCTTATTACAATATACCACATCCTTCAAGTTGAAATATTGTTAACATGTACAGAGTCACCTGTAACCAAGGATACTTTGGCATGCAGACTCAAGCAGTCAAGGGCTGTATCCCAATTCAGGGTCTGCAGCCTTAAAGTACGCGGCCTCAACGATTCTCAAGGGCAGCGTACTCAAAGACCGCTAAGGCCGGAAGTGCGAGGCTTGTGAAATGGGACGGTCTAGCCTCCGTCGCGCTGCCCAGGTTGCCTAGCAACCATCACACCAACCGCTGGAAACGTTTCATACAGCTTTGTTTGACAGAAATGAAGGAGAACATATTTTGTTCGTGTTTGTTTCTACACGAGCTTTGTGTGATTTAATAAGTATCTGAGGCCGAGACCACAGGACTGTAAAACATGATTGTTGGCCTTCAGTTCTGTACTGAACAGTCATTTAAGATTAGCTAGTAAATAACAATTAGCTAATGTTGTTCATGAGACTAAAGTCAGTGTAAATATGATATGGCCAATATTATAGTTTGTTAAGGTTCAAAAGTTGGAGAAAAGGAGTACGGAGGGCTCACAAGCAAATAACAACTCTGGTCCGGAAGATGTGGTCAAAGCAAAGATTTATTGATTACACGCGTGGAGTCCGAAGCTGGGCAAAGTCAGCAATCGAACTGAACTCACGATGATTAAACAAAGGTTTTATATGGGTACAATAACAAAGCCTCCCCTCTTTTGCAAAAATAGACAAAGTACAGCTTACATCACTTAAACCACAAAATGTTCCTGCTAACTTTAACATAGTTTTACAGAACATCACGTCTCATCTCCATCCCGGTGTCGCCCCACGTACGCTTCCTTATCTTCCTGTAGATCAGGTATACTTCCTGTAAGCCTCTGACAATCTGCCGGCACAATTTGCAATTGCAGCAAAAACACATCTTGACTTCTTACCTACCAAAATAGATCTGTTATGGTGTGCGTGTGTGTATGTGAGAGTATGTGTATGTGTGGGTGCCTGCTGTGTAGGCTATGTATGTGTCATGACCCCCGTCTGCACCTTTGCTAACCTCACACTGCTCGTCTTTGCCAGACATCAGGCCTGTGCACCTACACAGCTGAACTCTGTGTGATCTCTAGGGTAAATGTCACCCTCGAACCATGAAGGAAACTTACTCAAACTGAACTGAAACTTAAAACTTACTCAACAGATATAAGGTATAAATGATAAAAACTTAAATCTTAACTTTAAAGAATATAAGTAATAAAAGATAAAAATCACTCCAGGCGTATGTAAGCAGGTGTGTTGCCATTCCTTTCAGAGCTCCTGTCCTCCTCACCGTGTATTGGCTGATCCTTAACGTCTGCCAAGAGTTTCTGCCCTTCACTTGACCAGGAGCCACAGCTCTTTAATAAGCTCAAATGCAATCATGTGTAAAAGATTAAAATCATTTTCATAACAAAAGTTCTCTCTTCTCAGATGTACCAATATGTTTGCTCGTCTCTACTACAGTTCAATCATTGAAAATCACACTGATCAGCATGCTTTGTGGAAATTACAGATTACATCATGGCAAAAGCATTTTCCAGACCTCTCACTCCCCTTTTGACCTCTGACTGACCAGAGGTCACCATACTTTCAGGTGCCTCACTCCTCGTCCCACACAGCGACTCCCATGTCCATCAAAGGCATCATGGGTATGTGGGCTTCTGCTCCTGGATCCACTGCCTTCGTGATCACCTTTTCTAACAGAGCTCGGGCACAAGGAATGAGACAACAGCCACAGGTCACCAAAATACCCACCAACACAGCTAATGAAAGCATAATGGGAAGTACAAACCCTTTCCACTGTCCGAAGACCGAGGTCATCCAGCCTCCAGTGGATTCTCAATTCCCGAATGTTCGTGCATGGTCTTAGAGAGCGTTTTCAGCCCCTCTAAAGCCCGAGTGACTGACCCGTCTGGAGCCGTGTTATTAGGAATAAAGTACAGCATTGATCACCGAACATCGCACATACACCGCCTCGTTCTGCTAACAGCATGTCTAAAGCCATTCTATTCTGCACCCCCATCAACGAGGTCGGACCCACTTGCTCCACTAGCCCTTCCATCCCATCTCGAGTAAGGTTAGAGAGTCTCAGCAGATTATAGTGAACATAATTAATTCTATCCACATTCTTGTTAGGGGTCACAGGAAAGAGAGCAGCGATTATTGGAATATTTTCAAACCCGGCAGCTATTTGATCTGCAAGCTTATACTCATTTGGAACTCCCTGGGCACTCCTATTGAGTCTATCCAGGTCGGCGAGTCCATCCTAGGATCATAAGCATGTGTTCCCTCAGCCCCTCTTTTTCCCAGAACGTGTCTCTTGTGCCTAGCTGTCAGTGTGCGTGTGTCGTGCTTTGGGAATGCCTTCACCCGGTTTCCTATTAACATAAGTGGCGCACCTAGCCTCACCATTGCGCACACGTCCCCACGCTTCCCAGAGGAACACGAGCCAAAAGAGTTTTATGTCCGCAATAATAATAAAGCCCACTTCTAGCCCAGGTCCCAATCAAAGTGTTTGCATGACTTACATTGTTTGTGGTTCTCCCCGTTTTGGTAACCGAACACCAACTTGGGTCAATTTCTCCCACCTCATATTTCACGTGATCTGTGGAGAACTTAAAACACGTATAATTATCTTTTTTCGGCATAAATGGTCCCGCCTTCGTATATTTATCGGTTGGGGGAAATAAACTGGACAACACCGTGCAGTTTCCAGTGCTCACCACTCCTCTGGTCAGTTGCAGCATACAGTCATAGCCCCACTTATCCTCTGGATGTAGTGGTGCTGGTTCTGTGAACAAACGTGGTCTAGCCGACGCACAAGCCACACAATTTGACACCTGCTGTTCCTCGGCATTTAATGCCATCCAGTCCAGCCACAGGTTACTGTCACTGAACCCGGTGGCGCGTTCTATCAAATCCTTTGGTTTTAACCTCGTATAATCTACCGTGAGGACTCGCCTGGCTTTTGGTTCCCGTTCCTCTGGTGCTGCGGTGAGCGACACGTTTCCTACTGGCTTGGGTTTTGGGTTGACAAGATTTATCCTAATTACCCCTGTCGGATCTGTTCCCACCATATCTATCCCGATTACCAGGTAAAACACACCTCCCGGACTTTCTGACCTAGGGAGAGCATTCCAAGGACCCAGGGAAAGAGTAATGGGGTTCTGAGAAGTGGAAAAATCCCTCTGTATTGCTATCCCTTTTAACCCTTCCGGCACCTGCGGCTGCCACCCCACTCCGGTCCATCCTACCACATTCCCCCAACCAGGAATACACCACTGCCCTGCAGTATAAGACCCCAGGACAGCGTGACTTCCCCGACTGGAGTGAGGGCTCCCTCCCCGTGTGCATATGGCAGGGTGACTACAAATCCACACATCATATCCCCTCCAGCTGCTATTTACCCCTTCGCAATCTATCACTTCACATAAGTCAAACGTATACGCACTTGTGGACCCTTTAACGTAGTCCAACTCTAGCCCCTTATATCTGCTGAGACACCCATCCTTTCTACCCGAGATTTCACGCTTTGTTCTCACCCTTGGCCCCGTTTCGTAACGATCCCTCTTGTGGTGCTGGAGTGGGCTGGCCTCCGGTCCGGACAGTTCGCTTGGGTTTTCTGCAAAGTATAAACGAGCAAACATACGGCCATAATTAATATCATCACAGACATCAAACTCATGATAACAAGTAATATTTTAATTTGTGCCCTCTCCTCATGAGGGTCTAATTCACGGCGTGGCATTTTTCAACGTGTATTTAATGATTAAAATAAAAGAATACAAAGCGTGATTTTTCTGAGTCTCTTTGCTGCTTGCTTTTTCTTTTTCAGCTACCCTTCTCCGCCACTCAGTTTGTGGTTGCTCCTTTCTGTAGGTAGCGGCGACCTCCTCCTCAGCGGTTCTTCTTGCTTCGGCCTTTCGGGTAGACTACCGATCGGCCCGTTGCACGGGGGAGAGGATTTATTTTGCCTCTTAGATTTGTTGCTCCCCGTGTCCGGTGGCGCCGGGTCCTCGTCCACTAGGCTCTCGTCTGCTGCCGCACACTGCGTCCAATGGAACCAGGTGTCGCCTTTCCTTTCAGCTGGACCGCTGTAGCCGTCCGCCCTGTCACCTCGTATGGACCTGTCCACCTGGGTTCCTTCCACTTGCGTTTGATGACCTTTAGCCACACCGCCTTGGCGTCAGGGACCTCTCCTTTCTCTCTGGGGTTCTCACACGTCACCTGTTTTGTGAAACTGGACACAAGGGCTTTCAACTCGTTAAAATATTCAGCATGAGACCTGTTCCTTTTCTGGGGCTGCTCCGCCGAGACCACTGTCCAAGGGGCTGGAAACTGTCTCCCGGTCAGCAGCTCGTGACGGGTAAAGCCTGTTGACTGATTCACAGAACATCGTATGGTCATCAAAGCAATGGGGAGTGCAGCTACCCAACTTAACCCTGTTTGTGCGCATATTTTAGCCATCTTATTTTTTAAGTTCAGATTCATTCTTTCTACTTTTCCCTGAGACTGGGGATGATACACTGTCCCAAATTTATGCTGCACTCCCAACATTCTCTCTACTTCTTGCAGATCCTGGTTTTTAAAGTGTGTGCCATTATCTGATCTAATCCTTCGGGGAAACCCGTGTCGCGGAATGTAATGGTTAATCAAACACTTTATTACACTCTTTGCGTCTTCCTTCCGGGTTGGCCAAGCCTCGGGCCAGCCGGTCAAGGCATCAACACACACCAACAAATACCTCACACCACCGGGGCCTGTCTCAATCATGTCAGTGAAATCAATAACAATCTCCTCTCCTGGTCTCTCAGGGATCAAAAACTTACCCGGCTCTGGTTTCACTGCTGGTTTGGGATTGTGTGCTCCACAGATTAGACATGTTCTGGCCTTCTCCTGTACCATGTTCCTTAATTCCGGGTGCCACCATCGACACAAGTTTTTCTCCATCTGTTTTATACCCACGTGGCCCAGTCCATGAGCTTCACTTACCTTCTGCTTTGCCATTTTAGTCGTCAAAACTGGACGCCCGTCCGGGCTCCTCCACAGGCCTTCCTCCTGCCAGGCTCCTCTAGCCTGCCACACCCCCTTTTCCTCTGGGGATGCTTCCTTCTGAGCCTGTCTGACCTCCTCCAAGGTGTTGGTGCTCCCCTCTTCTTCTGCCGTTACCTGCACCATTTGTCTCTGTCCTTTGTAGCCTGCGGCCTTTTTTGCAGCTTCATCCGCTGTCCGGTTTCCTCTTGCCACAGGATTGTCTCCCTGTGAATGTCCTTTGCATTTTACAATACTCACCTCATCTGGATCCTCTAGGGCTTTCTCCAGTTCCTCCATTTCCTTCTTGTGGCAAATCGGTGCGTTGGTTGCAGTTCTGTATCCAGCTCTCTTCCACTGAGCCAGCTCCACCTGTGCGGCTCCAAACGCATATGCTGAGTCAGTGTAAATGTTCACTTTCAGGTTCTTGGCCAACTGCAGCGCTCGGATCAGGGCTATCACTTCAGCTCTCTGGGCTGACTGCTGTCCCTCAATCCTTCCTGCCTCTATTACCTGATACTCCTGTCCTACTCTGCGAACTACAGCATACCCTGCTTTAAGTCCTTCTTCATCTCTGTGGCAGCATCCATCTGTGAACCACTCCTCTGCTCCTGCTATGGGTTCCGCTTTTAGATCCTTTCTCACTTTCTCTTCAACCTGGGCTTTCTTCACGCAATCATGTGGTTCCCCTGACCCCATTAAATCTGCCATATTAATGCCTTCATGTGTGAATGTCAGGTTAGGTGCATCTAAAACTTTGCTCAACCTCTGTTGTTTCAGTGGGGTCATTGTGAACGCCTGTGAGTTCACATAAGCCACTACACTGTGTGTGGTGAGCACTTTCAGTGGATGTTCCCTTACTATGTGTGCTGTTTTCTGGATGATTTTTGCGACCCTGCTGCGTGTCGTGTGCATGTTGGATGTCTTGCTTCTATTGGGCCCAGTTTTATGCTAACATACATGAGCACATCTCTACTCCCCCCTTTTTTCTGAAACAATACACCATTTACAATGTCATTTGTTTCAGAAACATCCAGGTAGAATGGTTCATCGTAATTTGGCGTGGCCAAATCAGTGGCCCTCGACAAATCCTGCTTCAATGAAATGAACGCGGACTCTGTGGCGGTGTCCAAGACAACTCAGCCCTCAGGTTTCGGCGCCGACTTTCTTAATCAGGTCCCTTAAAGGCGGTTTTACCTGCGTAGTTTGGAATGAACTGTCTGCTGTAACCTGTCAACCCTAGAAAAGAAAGCAATTCTTTCACCGTGCGTGGTTTGGGATGTGTGAGAATTTGGTCTCTGTGTGTGCTCATTAACCCCACAGATTTGTGTGCAATCACCCGGCCCAGAAAAGTTACCTCGGTCGGACCAGCTGCAGTTTTTCTTTACTGACCTTGAAGCCGCATTCTGCCAGTCGATTCAACACTGCGGCGAGGCTGCCGTACACGCGCCGCCACGGAAGGAGCTGCAATTAGGAGGTCATCAACATACTGGATTAGTGTGCAGCCCTCAGGCAATTGACATGGTGACAGGGCTTCTTTCAGCACCTGATTGAAAATGCCCGGGGACAGTGCAAAGCCCTGTGGCAACCGTGTATATCTGAACTGTCTGCCTCTGTATGTAAATGAAAAAATGTCTCTGAGTGACTCGTGCAGTGGAAGACAAAAGAAGGCATTAGCCAAATCAATACAAGTGAACCATTTCTGGTCCCATGTAATTGCAGTGAGAGCTGTGTATGGGTTAGGCACAGGAACAGTTTCAGTGCATAGTATGGCATTAATAGCTCTCAAATCATGTGCCATTCTGTATTTCCCGTGCCCTGTTTTTCAACTGGTAAAATAGGCGTATTCCAGTATGAGTGTGATGGTTCTAACACCCCTACCTGCAACAGCCCTTCAATGGTTTCTGCAATACCTGCGTCAGCCTCTGGTTTGTGCCTGTACTGTGGTTTATTGATGGGTGCATCCGACTTCAGCTCCAAAAGAACAGGTGAACAGGAAGCCAAACCCACATCAGTTGGCCCTCTGGACCACAATGTGTCAGGCAGTTTGGGGAGTTCAGCCACCGCGTCTGGATGATCTGTTCTCTCTGCCATGTGTTCTGGAAATTTCTTTGTGTTCTAAAATCACAGCATCGTTAGACCAACAAAGTATACGATAAATTTTACATTTAGGAGCATACCAAACATTTGGAATTTGCGTACCTTGCCACCAAGAGTTGTCCAGCGCCCGCTTGACCATTGGCCCTAGTTCTCGTGCCTCATGACCAACATGGACCGCCAAAGTAATGTGAGGGGCTGAATCCTCTCCCACATTGTACCAGGGCAATTGTTCATCCGTTAATTTGACAGCAGCGCGCGACACCTTCTGGTCCAATGTAAATATTGTGTGTTTTACATTCCAAGTTTCTCCTCTAGATCACTCTCAAATTGTTCCCTATAGGTGTCGTCTTCTTCCTTATCATAAAAAAGGGTGACGTGGTAAGGATCTCTAGGCTCAGAGTAGACGGCCAAGCTCATTATCCAGGGTCTCCATTCCTGGTATATTCTCAGAATGCCTTCCTCCACCAGTCGTCCCCAGTATATTTCTGCTGTGGCCTGCTCTGGGTCTCTGACCAGATATTGAGTCTTTGAAGGCGATCCCAGGCACGGGAATTCTTTTCCTCCTGGCAGAGAGACCGTCAGGCCGTCTGCCGAACACATAATAGTTGCTCCCAGTTTCACAAGCAGATCCCTGCCCATGAGATTTACAGGCACCTGTGGTGACACCACATATCGGTGTTTCAAAGTCTGTTTTCCCAGCTGCGTCAAAGCTGGATCAGTCAGTGGCAGAGTCATCGGAATCCCGGAGAAACCCACAACACTGACTGTGCTATTTGAAAGCGTTGCACAGTCAGGTGTGTCTCTCAATGTGGAATAAGTTGCTCCAGTGTCCACCAGGAAGGGTAGTTCTGTACCTTCCACGGTCATCGACAGCATGGGTTCTGCCGCACCCACACTGTTCGGTCCCTCCGGGCGGCGTCAGTATTGCTCCCCGTCCCAGCCCCAGTCAGCGACTGGATACTGGGCGACAGGCGCTGCACTGGGATTCGGAGCCTGGTGCGCCCCCCTGTACGCAGCTCCTCCTCTGATGTTTCCGTGTGCCTGGGGTTGATAGCCTCGTCCTGCGTAGTTGTGGGTTGCCGCAAGGCATCCTCTGGCCCAGTGCCCCTCCTGTCCACAAAGGAAGCAGCAGTTCCCACTGTAGTTGTTACCTGGAGACCCCAGAGGCCGAGCTCTTAGTCCGCTCCTGCCGGATCCACCACGCCCCTTTTGCGAACCACCGGTCCCCCAATTCCCAGCGGGTCTACGTTGCCCTGGTGCATTGGCGGGCCAGCGGTCATCAGGATAGAGATTCGGATCCAAATCCGGCCAGTCAGGCACCGGATCAGCCCCTGGCCTGGCCACCATGATTTTTTTGCTCTGTTCTTTCATTTCCTTTTTCTTACTGTCAATTTTGTCGCGGGCTTCCCCCAACTGTAACCTGACAAGTTGAGCCTGGGCTTCCTCGAGCTCTTTCTTTTGTTTATTCACCGAATCCTGTTCCTGCTGGAGGCGATGCACCACATGCCTCTCCCACTGCACAGAGTCTGCCACTGCAAAGTCTGGATTCTTCTCTAAGTCTGCTGTGACCTGTTTTGGCAGTCCTGCTAGAACGGCGGAACGGAACCACGCCCGACTTTCGCCCTCCTTACCTGGATGAATGCCTGTCTCCATCAACCACTGCTCCTTAGCTTTAGCTAAGAACTCCCCTGGTGTGTCTTTAGGGTCCCAAATTATCTTAGGAATCGTGCCGGTGTTGCGTGTTGGATACTTTTCACGAACAGCATCAAACAGGGCACTTTGGACCTCAGCAAGAGCGAGGTCATTAGCATACGTAGTGGTGCCAGCTAGCCCCTCTACATCAGCTAATCCTCCCCCCAGGAGGCAGCGCCCAGCGACCCCGCGAAAATCACCGAGAGCAAGCTCCTCTGCTTGGTCAGTGTGGTCAGTTTCCTCAGCCAACTAGCCCCTCCTTCTGTAATGGGCGGAAGTTGTTTAACCAATGCTTCCAAATCTCTGATTTTATATGCTCTATACACTGGTTCACCACATGAACCAGACATCAGAGGCATATTCAGTTGTCCCTCCTGTACTCCTCTATCAAAAATTACTCTTCTATTTTTCTTCACCTGTGTCTTTCCCTTTGATGGCCCAAACATTGATCTTCTCCGACCTGGAGGGGCCTGCTTCTGTTTTCCGCCTTCATCCTTTTTTACTTCGCGGTTTCTCAGCCTTATGCTTGGACCTGGGTCTGACTCAACTTCTCCCTCTTCAGCTGCTTCTTCTTCATCGCCATCCTCCTCTTCATCACTCCAGGAGACCCCATCCTCTATTTTATCCTTTGACCAGTCCTTAAGCATTTTCCTCTTCGCCAGTTCCAATGCTTTGAACACCTTCACCAATGCCTCCGGCTCCTCATACATAGGACCATGCACTTCTCCTTCCCAGCGTTCCCGGTCGGGCATTTTTCTGCTCCACCCGATCTCCTCATCTGGGCCTGTCCTTCCCTCTGCGGACCTGGCGATCCCTTGTGCTTGGGCGGGCTCCCAGCTCCATCGTGGGCCGCCCCTCCTCTCGGGTGTGCATCCCCTCCTCCTGTCTGTCCTGTCTTAGCTGATCCAACAAGTGTTCCTCGGACGGCGTCAGCATATCACTCCTAATTCCCCTTGGTGGCGAGGTTGGGCCTTCATCTGCAGCTGAGGCCTCCAGTCTCCCACCTTCACTAAAAGGGCTGACGCCCCCTACTCTTACTTCTTCCTCTTGTCTCCTTATGTGTCCACCAGTGTATTCAACATTCACCACTCCTCCCAGGACTGTTCCTATTTGTCCTTTAGGCCCTCGCACCTGTCCTCCATCCAAAGTCATCACCGGCATGGCATAGGGTGGGGGTGGGGCACTTGGCATTAAATTAGCCCATGGGTATATTTTGGGTGTTGAGGGTCTAGCAGTTTCCTCTGTTTTTGTGGTGAAGTTCCTCATTTGCTCCTCCAACTTCTTATTTTCCTCTTTTAGTTGTTTTACTGAAGCCATTATACTCACCATATCCCCTGCTCTGACCGTGTCATCCTCCTTCATCCAAGATTTTGCGGCATTCCACAAAAACAACCACTTAGAGCACTTGTCATGCACTTCTCTGAGGTCCTTCATTTCTGCCTTGGTCTTTCTATTCACTGAGTGACCCACAGACTCCTCTTCCAGTTGCTTCAGTTGTTCTTCACATCTTTTCCTTCAGCTTGAAACACCAAGCTCAGAGCTATTTCATCACTCAATTTCTTTTGTTGAGATGTGATGAGCTTACTTACCTCAAGCTCCATAACCTGACATTCTTTTTCAGCCGCTTTTAATGTTCCAGCATTAGCCAGTCGAACAGCTTTCTTCAGCTGTTCAAGCTGAGCCTTCAAGGGCTTATACCCTTTTATTTCACCAGAGGTCGCCCTGTCACCCATTCTGCCACACACTCACTCACCTCCTCCTATGACGTTTTCTAGCTCCGCCTCCTCAGTTACTCTGTTGTACTTCACTTTCGGTTTCCACAACCCGTCTCGCCACTCTGACAGCCGCTTCCTCGTCTTCTCCTGCTTGGTGACACACAGAGTTTAACCCAACTTATCATAAGCCATCCGTGACTTGACCACCCGTTCATCACAACACACTTCATCTGTTCTGACCCGGGTTCCACCTTTACACGCCCTCATCCAAGCATGTCAAACTCGGCACCCATCTCTGCCGCTTCCACCAGGGAGACAAGAAACTCCGCCGCGTTAGATGGCACCCACCCGGGTTATTTTCATTGTCCGCCAATTCCATTAATCCGTAAACAATAGCAAACATTTATTTACATACTCATCCAAATCATCTAACTCAACTGTTGCGGATATGGACACTTCATACGGGCATTCTCCGTTTCTCCATGGCAAACACAGTTAATTTCAAACACCCCTTCCACGAGTGAAATATCCACTTTACAGAACGCCTCCAACAGCATTTCGGTTATTTTCCAGCTGATTGTTCCCTATATAACCCTCAAATCCAGATTAACACTCTTCACTTTTAAACCTTATTATTTCAACCAACCAACCCGTTTTTATTTTATGTTATTTTTTGTTTTTTGCTTTTAGGAGCAAAAAACAAAAAGAGCGAGAGGTCCCGGGTTCAAATCCCGGACGAGCCCCCAAATGTTAAGGTTCAAAAGTTGGAGAAAAGGAGTACGGAGGGCTCACAAGCAAATAACAACTCTGGTCCGGAAGATGTGGTCAAAGCAAAGATTTATTGATTACAGCGTGGAGTCGAGCTGGGCAAAGTCAGCAATCGAACTGAACTCACGATGATTAAACAAAGGTTTTATATGGGTACAATAACAAAGCCCCCTCTTTTGCAAAAATAGACAAAGTACAGCTTACATCACTTAAACCACAAAATGTTCCTGCTAACTTTAACATAGTTTTACAGAACATCACGTCTCATCTCCATCCCGGTGTCGCCCCACGTACGCTTCCTTATCTTCCTGTAGATCAGGTATACTTCCTGTAAGCCTCTGACAATCTGCCGGCACAATTTGCAATTGCAGCAAAAACACATCTTGACTTCTTACCTACCAAAATAGATCTGTTATGGTGTGCGTGTGTGTGTGTGTGAGTATGTGTATGTGTGGGTGCCTGCTGTGTAGGCTATGTATGTGTCATGACCCCCGTCTGCACCTTTGCTAACCTCACACTGCTCGTCTTTGCCAGACATCAGGCCTGTGCACCTACACAGCTGAACTCTGTGTGATCTCTAGGGTAAATGTCACCCTCGAACCATGAAGGAAACTTACTCAAACTGAACTGAAACTTAAAACTTACTCAACAGATATAAGGTATAAATGATAAAAACTTAAATCTTAACTTTAAAGAATATAAGTAATAAAAGATAAAAATCACTCCAGGCGTATGTAAGCAGGTGTGTTGCCATTCCTTTCAGAGCTCCTGTCCTCCTCACCGTGTATTGGCTGATCCTTAACGTCTGCCAAGAGTTTCTGCCCTTCACTTGACCAGGAGCCACAGCTCTTTAATAAGCTCAAATGCAATCATGTGTAAAAGATTAAAATCATTTTCATAACAAAAGTTCTCTCTTCTCAGATGTACCAATATGTTTGCTCGTCTCTACTACAGTTCAATCATTGAAAATCACACTGATCAGCATGCTTTGTGGAAATTACAGATTACATCATGGCAAAAGCATTTTCCAGACCTCTCAAGTTATTATATTAATCATCATTAGTTATTACAGCAGTGAGTTTGAACTCTCAAATCAAATCACTTCTATTGTCACATCACATGTGCAGGTACACTGGTACAGCACATGTGAGTGAAATTCATGTGAGTGAACTCTGTGTCAAATACTGAGCTTCAGTAAAGATTCAAGCTGCAGTTATTTATATGTCCTATCACCTTAAATCTTCACTCAAGGACAAGTATCTATGACAGTGTATATGTAGATGTATTATATATAAGACACAAATATTGTGCGTTTAATATGTTGGCATTACTAAATTTGGCTCAATGCTTACATATATGTGTAAAAAGGAAAATGTACGAGCTGTGATAACTGTTTCTGATAGAATGAAGAGTAGACTGATATATTAAATATTCTTTTATTGGGTGAGAAAATCAGACCATGTCATAACTGCTTTAAGTCATACAGAATAGATATCAGAGCCTTAAACAGGCTGACTTCTGCTAAATGGTTCAAACTGGGCAGAAAGTATACAAACACATAACATCCTTATAGAATATGATGTAACACTATAGATCAACTTACCTCAGACTATATAAAGCATATAAACAATTACAACAATATGATGCAACACACACAGCAGTACTACTAATCCAAAATACTCAAAGCTTCATAGAACTGAAACAAACATTTATTTTTAGCTCCATTCTGCTGCTGATACATACTTTAGGTTTCTGAATATTAAACTTGTTGCTGCCTTTCATAGTGTGTAACTTGAAGGCCCTGAGTACTTTCTCCCACACTGAAAACACTGGGATGATAACATTATTTGAACATTACCTAATAAGACTAATTCAGGACAGACAATTAGTTATTTTAAACTTTTCTAGCAGTCCTTCACAAACAGGGAACAGTCTGTCTATTCTCAACATCTGTCAGCTGCTGCTGGCTCTTCCTCCTCCTCTTCCTCATACACTGCTGAGTTTGTCCTGGTGGATCATCAGGGGTGCAAAGCCTCACAGATGATGTGCAGCAGTGGGTCCCTCAGTCTGTCCTCACTCTGGACACTTGCAGTTGTCACACATGGAAATCAAATGTGTGATAAGCTGCAGGATTCAAACACAAGTGTAACTTATAAATACATGTTCATACTTTTATTCCACAATCAGAGAGAAAGAAACAGAGAGAGAGTGCAGGACAGACAGACAGGTGACAGTCTCAGATGTACACACTGCTACAAAACAGCACAAGAGAAGGAGGATTTAGTGTTTGTGTTATTACGAGTGCTAAACAAGAAGAGTTCCCAGATGGTCCAGTGGACACATGTGTGACTCCTGTGATTAAAGCATCTTTCTTTCAGCTTAACGAGTGAACCGTCAGCTCGTTCAAACACACGTTAAAGTCCGTTTGGCTCGACACCACCAAACAGAGGCAGCAATATAACATAGCTAACATTAACAGTGCAGTGAATCCTGCTTGTGCCATGATATTCAGGCCTGCAAACCGAGCAGCATCACTGACTTTCAGCCTGTTGTGTTTGTGGATATATGACTGACTTTAATTATCCATAAAAGCATCACATTCTCTGTAAGATTAAGGTCAACTATTGTATTATTATATTTTAAAGGCTTTAAAACCAAGTAAACTCTGAAAGTACAAACATCGCTAATGGCAAATAACTTTGCCGACATGTGGCCAACAGTAATGTTTTGATGTTTTAATGTTCCTCATTATTAAACATTTGCACATAAGTGACATCATATTCAGTACTTACGTTTAACAGTTTACTCTTCGGCCGCTACGCTTCTGCCGTCTGCGGCAAAATTATCCACAGTGACTGCCGCGCTATGAATTGTGGGATATGTTGGGCCACGAAGTCTACATCGCCACAGCCTTAAAATTCAGAGAAATGAAGGCTGCATTTCAGGGCCACATTTCGAGCAGCCTTTGAATTGGGACAGCCTTCAGCGTGCTGCTGTGACGTAATCGGCCTTAAAATGCAGCCTTTAAGGCTGCAGACCCTGAATTGGTATACAGCCAAGGATTGAACCACAAACCTTCCATTTAGTAGATGACTTGCTCTACCTCCTGAGACAAACCCCCTCCCAAAACGTTACTGGAAGAACTCAATTCCTTAGAGATCACTAGAAAATTAAAAGCCAGATAAATCATCTCTGACACTAGAAGCTAAAGACCTTGAAACAAGAACTCTAGAACCTTACCAACATGCTACATCACGGAAAAGTATAAGACACATTGGTGGGAAACGCCACAGTATTGATCCGGAGCTGAAAGCCATTTAGAAAGAGCCCAAAGTCTCAGAGAAACTAATAAAGATGAGTCTAGGGACTAGTGAAATGAATCCCTGAAAACAGGACAGCAAAAACTAGAGGGGGAACTATTGTGCACTGCTGCCTCATAGCAAGTAGGTCCATGTTTGTGTTGGTTCTCTTCGGGTACTCCGACATCCTTCAATAGTCCAAAGAAATGCAATTAGTGTTGTTTGGTCAACCGATGATTCTAAATGGGTGTGAATGTGACCTTGAATGGTTGTCTGTTGCTCTGTGTTAACCCTACAACAGACTGGTGACCCGTCTTGACCTTTGTGGTCCTTTTAGAAACAAATCGTTTCCTGTTCATGTCACCTGTGTGAACAAGGACTTATCAAAGCTGTCAGCTTAGAGACAAAGGTTTTGCAAGCACCAGCAAAACCAGAAAAGATGAATAATATACATCCATTTTATCCTGCCTACTGGGTTGAACATGTACACATACTTCCTTTCCAAAGAGACCTAAATCATTTGGCAGGAATGTTGTGTTAATATGATGTGAAGTGTATCTCTATAAACCAGTTCACAGACTAGTCACTGAAAACGTGTGTGTCACAATCAGTGGTGGCTGACTGTGTGTAGAGAGAATACTGGACCCAAATGCAGACCAAAAACAGAGCGTGAAATGTGACTTGGAAAAAAAAAATGTAAGCCGTTGTGGGTCATAACAAAACTACACAAAGGAAAGGCAAGTGGGGCAAAACTAAACTATAACCTAAACTGGAAAAACTAAACTATGATTACTGTGACAAAGACATGAACTCAGAAAATGTACATGCAGGAAACTATGAGAATGAACATGCATTACCTTTAACTTGAGGTGATACAAAGGGAAGAACAACCTGACAAAATCTGAATGAAACACACAGACTAAATACACACAGGAGGTGATCAAGGGAAGTGGAAACACCTGGGGAAACAGCTGACACAAATGAATTCAATTCAATTCAATTCAATTTTATTTATATAGCGCCAAATCACAACAAAAGTCGCCTCAAGGCGCTTTATATTGTACAATAGATCGCACAATAATAAATACAGAGAAAACCCCAACAATCATATCATATGACCCCTATGAGCAAGCACTTTGGCGACAGTGGGAAGGAAAACTCCCTTTAACAGGAAGAAACCTCCAGCAGAACCAGGCTCAGGAGGGGCGGCCATCTGCTGCGACCGGTTGGGGTGAAGAAGGAAAACAGGATGAAAGACATGCTGTGGAAGAGAGACAGAAATTAATAACAGATATGATTCGATGCAGAGAGGTCTATTAACACATAGTGAGTGGCTGGAAAGGAAAAACTCAATGCATCATGGGAATCCCCGGCAGCCTACGTCTATTGCAGCATAACTAAGGGAGGATTCAGGGTCACCTGGTCCAGCCCTAACTATATGCTTTAGCAAAAGGAAAGTTTTAAGCCTAATCTTGAAAGTAGAGATAGTGTCTGTCTCCGAATCCAAACTGGAAGCTGGTTCCACAGAAGAGGGGCCTGAAAACTGAAGGCTCTCCTCCCATTCTACTTTTAAATACTCTAGGAACAACAAGTAGGCCTGCAGAGCGAGAGCGAAGTGCTCTAATAGGGTGATATGGTACTACAAGATCATTAAGATAAGATGGGGCCTGATTATTTAAGACCTTGTATGTGAGGAGCAGGATTTTGAATTCAATTCTGGATTTAACAGGAAGCCAATGAAGGAAGCCAAAACAGGAGAAATATGCTCTCTCTTCCTAGTCCCTGTCAGTACTCTTGCTGCAGCATTTTGGATTAGCTGAAGACTTTTCAGGGAGTTTTTAGGACTTCCTGATAATAAAGAATTACAGTAGTCCAGCCTGGAAGTAATGAAGGCATGAACTAGTTTTTCAGCATCACTCTGAGACAGGATATTTCTAATTTTAGAGATGTTGCGCAAATGGAAGAAAGCAGTCTTACATATTTGTTTAATATGTGCGTTAAAGGACATGTCCTGGTCAAAAATGACTCAAGGTTCCTCACAGTGTTACTGTAGGCCAAGGTAATGCCATCCAGAGTAAGAATCTGCTTAGATACCATATTTCTAAGATTTTCAGGGCCGAGTACAATAACCTCAGTTTTATCTGAATTAAGAAGCAGAAAGTTAGCGGCCATCCAGGTCTTTATGTCTTTAAGACATTCCTGCAGTTTAACTAATTGGTGTATGTTACCTGGCTTCATGGATAGATAGAGCTGCGTGTCATCTGCATAGCAGTGAAAATTTATGCTATGTCTTCTAATGATGCTGCCTAGGGAAGCATGTATAATGTAAATAGAATTGGTCCTAGCACTGAACCCTGTGGAACACCATAATTGACCTTAGTGTGTGAAGAGGACTCTCCATTTACTTGAACAAATTGGAGTCTATTAGATAGATATGATACAAACCACTGCAGCGCAGTACCTGTAATACCTACAGCATGTTCTAATCGCTCTAATAGGATATTATGATCAACAGTATCAAACGCAGCACTAAGGTCTAGCAGGACAAGCACAGAGATGAGTCCACTGTCAGAGGCCATAAGAAGATCATTTGTAACCTTCACTAAAGCTGTTTCTGTGCTGTGATGAGCTCTGAAACCTGACTGAAACTCTTCAAATAAGCCATTCCTCTGCAGATGATCTGTTAGCTGTTTGACAACTACTCTTTCAAGGATTTTTGATATAAAAGGAAGGTTGGAGATTGGCCTGTAATTAGCTAAGACAGCTGGGTCTAGAGATGGCTTTTTGAGTAAAGGTTTAACTACAGCCAGCTTGAAGGCCTGTGGTACATAGCCGATTATTAGAGATAGGTTGATCATACTTAAGATCGAAGAATTAATTAATGGCAGGACTTATGAACATAACGACATCAGAGGGGAAGCGTAAAACTGAACACATTGAACAAAGAAACACAAGACTTTCAAAATAAAACAGGAAACACGGAGAGACGTAGACATGACAACACAGGATTGACAACATGAAACACGTAGACAAGAAATACATAACTAACACAGAAGGCCTGGGTGCAACATAGACTACACTAAAATTCACGGCCAATTAATAATAATCCAACATTCCACATTATCTTCAACATATAACAAAAGAGATCAAAATAACTAAAAGCGTTGGCTCACAGACCCTGCCCCTGACAAGTGTGTACACCATTGCATGTATTATGTTTTGCATATTGCACATAGTCTAGCTTCTTCAGTTCTAAGGTCAAATGGTGGAGAGTCCCAGAAACCTTGGGTGATTGTGACCTACACCCATTTTCACACCTTGGCTCATGTGATAAGGTAGAGGATCATTAGGGGGTCTATTGTCCCTCTTGGGGGGACACTCTCATAGGGCTTAAATTGGAGACTCTCCACCAATTGACCCTAGAACTGAAGAAGCTTCTCAGATGAGAGGTGAAACGTCTTTAAGCAACTTAAAGAAGTCCAGATGCTTTTCCTTCCAAGCTCCTTAGACTACGATGACCTGGATGACTGAGAACCTTCACAGACAGATTGCACATACAGTGGGATGTAAAAGTGTGACATTGCATGAAAAACTTGACAAATTTCCACGTTAACCTTAAAATCATGAGAAACTTTATTTTTATGTTTCCAAAACCTCAAAGTAAGAACAAAAAACTATGTTTTAACTTTTAAAACTTTTTTAAAAGTTAAAACATAACTCATGTCCTAACTTTTAAAAAGTTAGAACATGAAAATGAATATTATAATTTAAATGCATCCATTTCTTGGCTAGCTCTTTAACTCCTTTGTAAATGGCAAATGGACTGGTTCTTGTACAGCACTTTTCTAACCCTACCCGAGCACTCAAATTGAAATTAAAGTAAAGTAAAAAAGATCAGATTGTTATTTTATTTGATGTTTTGACATGAAATAGTCACAGAAGGCTATGTGAATACTATTTATCTATTTGATCATGTTCATGGACATGAATTGTCACAAAGAAACTGTGATCCCAATAGATGGATATTTCACCTTTACAGAAGTCTCTTTGGCAGAGCAGAATTTTCCACAACAAGACTAAAGCTCTGACATTTAATGAGTGATGTCACACTTGATTCGGTTTGTTGAGATGCTGGGCTGCTTGGAAAATCAGTATCGTAAGCAGCCAACTACGTCATTCAGGCAGCTGAATAAGGATCAGCAGTACATCATGGGAGATGGGGCCTCTGGTGGTTTTGACCTTGTTAATGTCTAAGTGTGTCATCACCTTGGTGAAGCAAAAAAAGACATCCCTTGCCAACATCTAATTTATACAGAGACCTGCGTCAACATCAGCATTCTGTGTGTCTGTGTTTGTCTGTGTTTGAGTGTACACAGTTGGATGAATAATTTCTTAACTGCAGGCAATTCATTAGTAATTAGATTTTTAGGGATTGTGCTAAGAAGTGGTGATCTCAGCACCAGCATTCCCAAAAATTTCATATTCATAAACAAAAGAGTTTAACATAACTAATATAACTGATAGGTGTAAAAATACCAATACCCTTAACTATATATACACATTTTCTGAATCAGAAGGGAAGCTACTGAATCAGAAAAATGTAAATTTGTACTTTTTAATTGTTTTACCGTGATAAATAAAAAAAAACCTATAGCTGGTTCAGTAAGTATTTGGCCACATAAATAGTGTAGTCTGCTGTAGACTGCTATTATGCAATGAAACGGAATTAATTCAGTTGTGCCCTTTGAGATATGGATATGAAAGTCCTGATGCTATTGGTAACACACACTCTATTTTGGTGTGAATTCTGAAATTTCAATGCATGTAAAGCTACACTGACAATATTCAGTTATACCCTTAGAGAATGATCGCTTTTGGCTTTTTTCCAGCTAATTGTGCTAACTGTAGATGCACTGGCTTGTGTAATTCTCAATCATGACTGCAACATGCAATATTTTGAATAAAAAAAACATACACTGTACAGTTCCTATCCAGCAGCAAACACCAGACAAACACAAACACAATGGAGCCTTTAGTAGGTAAAGAGCCAGGAGACATTTTCACAAACCTTCTAAGAATCGAGCTCATGACATATACCAGGGCTGCCCTGGGGTCTGCTCTGACCATTGGCATGCTTAAAATAACTCACCTATGAGTTGCTTAGGGTATGTCCAGCAGGCATTCTCAGATACTGAAGACACATCAACTGGCTACTTCCAGTGAGAGGGATTACTCTACGTTGAGTGCCTGCCATTACCCCGTTTCTTGTGCTAAGATTAGACACGTTTGATGAAAGCTCATTTACCACTGCTTACTTCAATTTTTTGGTCACTGCCTACAGTTCAGTTTTATAGGTGAATACGTGAAAGTAGATCAACCAGTAAAGTATTCTCACACTCTCCAACACAACCAAAAATCTCTGAATGCGGGAATGCAGGCTATTCCAAAGTTTGTGGAACCCACACAGAGCTATAAATCAGAGACCGGTGAGAGATTGTATATGTAACAAAAAAAGCACACTACACTGTTGCCACTAGGAATGGGTATTGATAAGATTTTCACGATTCCGATTCCATTTTCGATTCTGTTTAACGATTCGATTCTTTATCGATTCTCTTATCGATTCTTATTTTTTTTAAAAAGGAGAACACTAAGGTCGATTAGCTTAGAACTTTGTTTTATATCTTCTCTTAGAACAAGATAGAAATTTAGGAGTAACATGGCCTTACAAACCCAACAGTGAGATCTTAAGAGATCCACAGCCTATGGCTCTTCAATGGGGTGTCACAGGGTCCCCAGGAAAAAAAATTGTAAATGTAACATTCTTCTGTAGCATTAACAAAGTATAACATAAATTATTCCGTAGCAATTACACAAGAATATCCAGTAATGTCCCTGCCTACAATTAAATACATTCACTTACCGAAAATCGGGGGCATCTGCTGTGGCAAATGGGTGCAAGCCTTTGACCACAAACTTAGTCACTGCTCGGTGACATTCGTCTATCCTGGCCTGAAAGGAGACGCTAATGGCAGACTGCAGCGACAACAACTGCCAGCATCTGAGCCAGCCAGACTCTGTCTGTCTGTCTCATCATGGTCACCTAAATGCAGCGCACAGTAATGGTAGGTTTTGTAATAAGGCAGATCGCGCTAACATAATATGCACTGTTAGCTGATTATTTACCTGCCGCATTAAGGGGAGAGGACGTGCAAACGTTACCGCTGCTGCTGGGTTGAGATTCACGAGTCCGGAGTGGAATTAAAAAACACGACATTCATTTAAGGTTATCGCGTGTTTGTGAGCAAATGCTTTTGCATATTCGTAGTGTTTCCTCCTTTAAATGAAATATCTACTTTGCAAGTATTACAAGTTGCCCTGTTGTCATCCGTTCTCGTAAAGTATAACCAAACTTTTGAGCGTTTGAGCCGCTTTAGGCGCCCTGCCAGGTAAATGACCCTCCGCAACGTGGTGACGTCTTTCGGGGCGACTGGAATCGATAAGGGAATTGTTTGCAAAAATGGCAAACAATTCCAAGGAATTGAAACACTGGGAACCGGTTCTCAACAAGAACCGGGTTTCGATACCCATCCCTAGTTGCCACTCTCTTTTCTGTTCAGGCCACTTGTCACTCAGTCAGCATTCCACGTCTGCACAGTTGAGCTATACACTGTTTGAAATTTGGAGGAGCATTTTTGTGTAGGTTAAAAACCCCTCTTTGTAGCCTCTCTTATGCAAATGAGCACACACTCAGAAAAATTATGGTTCTTAAATGGTTCTTCAGATGTCTTCATGGTTCTTTAAAGAACCATCATACGTCAAAGAACCTTTTTATTTTGTCGATGGTTCTTCAGCTATTACAAATGGTTCTTTAAAGAACAAAAGGTTCTTCATCCTTAGCTATCTAAGTTTGATGGTGTAAAATGGCATAAATATTTATTCACTATAATGAGGCTGTGAATTAGTTTTGTGTTTTGTTTGTGTGCATGTGTGTGCGAAGGGGGAGGGCGGATTACCTGGCAATTACCTTTTAACAGCAGATGGTAGGAAACTGAATATTCAAATAAAAGTTAGAAATACTTGCTTAAAAATATACTGGTGGCAGGGGTGGGGGCCAAAGCCTAAAGACCCTACCCCCCACACCCCTAACCCCGCAAACCCACTGATCACAAATAATGTGGTAATAGAATATGGAATTTATTATTAAGATGTCTATGAATATGGTGAGTTAACAAACAGTAGACACAATACACACATCCAAATACTGTACTTCAGTTTTAAATTTTAATAAAGTATTACTATTTTCTGCTTCAAGGTATTACTTTTGAGATTATTATATATATTAGAAAATATAGCATAATGAAAATACTAGTTATTGTAAACTTTACAAACCACCCAGCAGTATGTAAAGTCAAATTATAAAATACTAATAAATAACAATTGCACAACAGAATCTCAGTGTAATGAACATGTGTTCATTACCGACACACTTAGTTTTGACAAAGCACACTGCTTAGGTAAACTAGAAAGTGCATTTTCTGAAGAAACTGCAGTGTGAATGCTTGAATCTGAATCTATGCACTGAAATGAATTAATTGCTGAATTTTAAGTTAAAAATGTTGAATGAGATGAAAAATACAGAAATTTGCACCTGAAAACAAAAAAGCTGAACTGCTAAAAGCTGACAAGCACAGAGAAGAAGTTGGAAAATTGCTGAAAATGTTTTAAATGTAAATTAGAAAAACCTAAGTAATGAGAAAAGAAAATTTAGAGTCAGAAAACATCTGAATGAATATTAAAAGTTCATATTCTTTGAATCACTGAATGACTAAAATGTGATCCCTCCACTTGGATCCACACAGTTTAAAAACTTTACATCTCTGAGCTTTGAAAGACACAGTGTTGGAAAGAGAACAACGATGGCGACGTTTTGAGGGTAAAATGATGGCTGTAGAGCAAACACTGTGGACACAGCAGCAGTTGAAAGAGAAGTGTTTAAGATGAATCTTGGCACAGTGAGAGACAGAGCTCGTTAGGCAGGCAGGTGTGAGCCTGGTTGCTATAGTGACCGCACCCAATGGCTCCATACACACGCACACAGACATGCACCTCACTTTTGCTGCTTAAAATGAACAGAAAAGTCAGCCCCAAACAAATCCTTCCCAAATGAAAAGTATAGGTCGTATTGACAAAATTCTTTCACCGTGAGCGACAGCAATGTCTAGTCTACTGAATTCTCAATTTTCATGCCTGTAGAGTTTAATATATGGACGTGGTGACAGTGGAAAGACACCATGCTCTTCTGATTTTCAAACGAACCTTCTGAGCCATTTTAACATTAGAGTCTATGGAAGAGTTGGAGGGAGGAGGCTGTGCATTGGTGACATTTATGAAAGAACCATAACACCTAGGACAATAGTAAACACAATGGATGAAAGAGGACAGCGATGGCTACGTTTTGAGGGTAAAATCATACCTGTAGAGCAAAAGCTGCTCACACAGCAGCAGTTTTAAAAAAGATTTTAAGATTAATTTTTTTGCTCCTCTCACTCTAGCAGTTGAGCTGTCTCACTCTAGCCCCAACATTCCGTCCCATACACACCCATTATAAACTCTGAAACGGGTGAAAAAACATCATGAAACTTCAACTGGAACTGAAGAAAAAGTATAATAGATATTGAAAAGATAAATACAAGTTGAATAGTTGAATGTCTTGTCTTTGTTTTAAAGTTTGAATGGTGGGTCTACGTCAATGTATGTGGAAGTAGATACAGTTTAAAGAGGAGTAAGTTGAAGGATAATTTGAAGGGTCTCCCCATTGAAATACATGGGAAATTTTTGTTGAAAAAAGTTGAATAATTTTAAAAATATAAATGTAATAAATGAGAAAAGTAGAAGCAGTCATGTCCAAAAGAAGAGGAATCTAACGGTGTTTGAATGGTTTTTCTAAGTTGAACGGTTTTGAAGGAGATAGAGTACAAAAAACGTACGGAATAGATAAACTAGAACTAGAAAGTGCATTTTCTGAAGAAACTGCAGTGTGAATGCTTGAATCTGAATGTATTCACTGAAATAAATTAATTGCTGAATTTTAAGTTAAAAATGTTGAATGAGATGACAAATACAGAAATTTGCACCTGAAAACAAAAAAGCTGAACTGCTAAAAGCTGACAACCACAGAGAAGAAGTTGGAAAATAGCTGAAAATGTTTTAAATGTAAATTAGAAAAACCTGAGTAATGAGAAAAGACTATTTAGAGTCAGAAAACATCTGAATGAATATTAAAAGTTCATATTCTTTGAATCACTGAATGACTAAAATATGATCCCTCAACTTGGATCCACACAGTTTTAAAGGTTTACATCTCTGAGCTTTGAAAGACACGCTGTTGGAAAGAGAAGAACGATGGCTTCATTTTGAGGGTAAAATGATGGCTGTAGAGCAAATACTGTGGACACAGCAGCTGTTGAAAGAGAAGTGTTCAAGATGAATCTTGGCAGAGTGAGAGAGAGCTCGTTAGGCAGGCAGGTGTGAGCCTGGTTGCTATAGTGACTGAGCCAGGGGCTCCATACACACGCACACAGACATGCACCTCACTTTTGCTGCTTAAAATGAACAGAAAAGTCAGCCCCAAACAAATCCTTCCCAAATGAAAAGTACATGTCGTATTGACAAAATTCTTTCACCGTGAGCGGCAGCAATGTCTAGTCTACCCAATTCTCAGTTTTCATGCCTGTGGAGTTTATCATATGGACGTGGTGACAGTGTAAAGACAGCCTGCTCTTCTGGTTTTCAAACGAACCTTCTGAGCCATTTTAACATTAGAGTCTATGGAGGAGTTGGAGGGAGGAGGCTGTGCATTGGTGACATTTATGAAAGAACCATAACACCTAGTACACAGTGTTGGGGAGTAACGGAATACATGTACCGCCGTTACGTATTTAAAATACAAAATATGAGTAACTGTATTCCGTTACAGTTACAGTTTAAAAAGGTGGTATTTAGAATACAGTTACTTTGTTAAAATAAATGGATTACACGGCGGTACTTTCCTGTTTCGTATTGTGAGGTCAGGACTGTTTGGGTTTTGTTTGACAGCTACGTTCTGTTGTTCCAGGCGGCAGCGTTACGGTTGCCATGGTTACAGGGTGACGCTCTCTCTCTGCGTGTTTCCTGGGTGAGAGAGCGCCTTTTTGTTGTTGTTGTTGTGCTAAGCTAAAAGGCAGAATGCTACAGGTATAGCTCTAAAGAATGTAGCATCATGGGCAGTGTAGTCCGTGTTGCAGGGAGAATGGACTGCCATACTCGTTATGTGTCTGTGAGCGCGAGGAGGGGGGAAAAGGCGAGTGGAAAAGTACGAGCTGTCATCGAGCAATAACGGGAGCTGGAAGCATGTAAATATAATAATAACCACTGCAGCCAAGAAGAGTGCCTGACGAGCCCAGTTGTAAGTAAGCTATTAAGACTCGACTGTACGCTGTGTTCGTGTTTTCCTCCGAAACACTAAGTTCCGTTGGAGCAGCCTTTCAACGCCTCTCTTTGTCTCTCGAAAGCAAAGTTGACCCAGACAACAAAGTAAAGCTATTTTTCGGCTACGAGCCCGACACGGAACCCGCCGTATTAACCAGAGGTTCCTTTACTATGGTTCGGAGCCGCGGACCTTCAGTAATAGTAATAAATCACACAGCAATAGTACATTCACGTGTAGTTGTAAAAGCATGATAATATATTAAGTAATCCAAAGTATTCAGAATACGTTACTCTCATTGAGTAACGTAACGGAATACGTTACAGAATACATTTTGGGGCATGTATTCTGTATTCTGTAATGGAATACATTTTAAAAGTAACCTTCCCAACACTGCTAGTACAATAGTAAACACATTGGATGAAAGAGGACAGCGATGGCTACGTTTTGAGGGTAAAATCATACCTGTAAAGCAAACGCTGCGGACACAGCAGCAGTTTTAAAAAAGATTTTAAGATTAATTTTTTCGCTCCTCTCACTCTAGCAGTTGAGCTGTCTCACTCTAGCCCCAACATTCCGTCCCATAGACACCCATTATAAACTCTGAAACGGCTGAAAAAACATCATGAAACTTAAACTGGAACTGAAGAAAAAGTATAACAGATATTGAAAAGATAAATACAAGTTGAATAGTTGAATGTCTTGTCTTCGTTTTAAAGTTTGAATGGTGGATCTATGTCAACGTATGTGGAAGTACATACAGTTTAAAGAGGAGTAAGTTGAAGGAGAATTTGAAGGGTCTCCCCATTGAAATACATGGGAAATTTTTGTTGAAAAAGTTGAATAATTTTAAAAATATAAATGTTATAAATGAGAAAAGTAGAAGCAGTCATGTCCAAAAGAAGAGGAATCTAACGGTGTTTGAATGGTTTTCTAAGTTGAACGGTTTTGAAGGAGATAGATGCCAAAAAGCGTCACGGAATATATAATAATAACTAGAAAGTGCATTTTCTGAAGAAACTGCAGTGTGAATGCTTGAATCTGAATATATGCACTGAAAAGAATTAATTGCTGAATTTTAAGTTAAAAATGTTGAATGAGATGAAAAATACAGAAATTTTCACCTGAAAACAAAAGTGCTGAACTGCTAAAAGCTGACAAGCACAGAGAAGAAGTTGGAAAATAGCTAAAAATGTTTTAAATGTAAATTAGAAAAACCTAAAAATGAGAAAAGACTATTTAGAGTCAGAAAACATCTGAATGAATATTAAAAGTTCATATTCTTTGAATCACTGAATGACTAAAATATGATCACTCCACTTGGATCCACACAGTTTTAAAGGTTTACATCTCTGAGCTTTGAAAGACACGCTGTTGGAAAGAGAAGAATGATGGCTTCATTTTGAGGGTAAAATGATGGCTGTAGGGCAAATACTGTGGACACAGCAGCAGTTGAAAGAGAAGTGTTCAAGATGAATCTTGGCAGAGTGAGAGAGAGCTCGTTAGGCAGGCAGGTGTGAGCCTGGTTGCTATAGTGACTGAGCCAGGGGCTCCCACACACGCACACAGACATGCACCTCACTTTTGCTGCTTAAAATGAACAGAAAAGTTAGGCCGAAACAAATCGTTCCCAAATGAAAAGTACAGGTCCTATTGACGAAATTCCTTCACCGTGAGCGGCAGCAATGTCCAGTCTACCTAATTCTCAGTTTTCATGCCTGTGGAGTTTATTATATGGACGTGGTGACAGTGTAAAAACACCATGCTCTTCTGATTTTCAAACGAACCTTCTGAGCCATTTTAACATTAGAGTCTATGGAGGAGTTGGAGGGAGGAGGCTGTGCTTTGGTGACATTTATGAAAGAACCATAACACCTAGTACAATAGTAAACACATTGGATGAAGAGGACAGCGATGGCTACGTTTTGAGGGTAAAATCATACCTGTAGAGCAAACGCTGCGGACACAGCAGCAGTTTTAAAAAAGATTTTAAGATTAATTTTTTCGCTCCTCTCACTCTAGCAGTTGAGCTGTCTCACTCTAGCCCCAACATTCCGTCCCATACACACCCATTATAAACTCTGAAACGGCTGAAAAAACATCATGAAACTTAAACTGGAACTGAAGAAAAAGTATAACAGATATTGAAAAGATAAATACAAGTTGAATAGTTGAATGTCTTGTCTTCGTTTTAAAGTTTGAATGGTAGCTCTATGTCAACGTATGTTGAAGTAGATACAGTTTGAAAATGAGTAAGTTGAATGAGGATTTGAAGGGTCTCCCCATTGAAATACATGGGAAATTTTTGTTGAAAAAGTTGAATAATTTTAAAAATATAAATGTTATAAATGAGAAAAGTAGAAGCAGTCATGTCCAAAAGAAGAGGAATCTAATGGTGTTTGAATGGTTTTCTAAGTTGAACAGTTTTGAAGGAGATAGATGCCAAAAAGCGTCACGGAATATGATATAATAACTAGAAAGTGCATTTTCTGAAGAAACTGCAGTGTGAATGCTTGAATCTGAATGTATGCACTGAAATGAATTAATTGCTGAATTTTAAGTTAAAAATGTTGAATGAGATGGAAAATACAAAAATTTGCACCTAAAACAAAAGTGCTGAACTGCTAAAAGCTGACATCCACAGAGAAGAAGTTGGAAAAGAGCTGAAAATGTTTTAAATGTAAATTAGAAAGACATAAGAAATGAGAAAAAAACATTTAGAGTCAGAAAACATCTGAATAAATATTAAAAGTTCATATTCTTTGAATCACTGAATGACTAAAATATGATCCCTCCACTTGCATCCACACAGTTTTAAAGGTTTACATCTCTGAGCTTGGAAAGACACGCTGTTGGAAAGAGAAGAACGATGGCTTCGTTTTGAGGGTAAAATGATGGCTGTAGAGCAAACACTGTGGACACAGCAGCTGTTGAAAGAGAAGTGTTCAAGATGAATCTTGGCAGAGTGAGAGAGAGCTCATTAGGCAGGCAGGTGTGAGCCTGGTTGCTATAGTGACTGAGCCAGGGCTCCATACACACGCACACAGACATGCACCTCACTTTTGCTGCTTAAAATGAACAGAAAAGTCAGCCCAAAACAAATCCTTCCCAAATGAAAAGTACATGTCGTATTGACAAAATTCTTTCACCGTGAGCGGCAGCAATGTCTAGTCTACCTAATTCTCAGTTTTCATGCCTGTGGAGTTTATTATATGGACGTGGTGACAGTGTAAAGACAGCCTGCTCTTCTGATTTTCAAAGGAACTTTCTGAGCCATTTTAACATTGGAGTCTATGGAGGAGTTGGAGGGAGGAGTCTGTGCTTTGGTGACATTTATGAAAGAACCATAACACCTAGGACAATAGTAAACACATTGGATCAAAGAGGACAGCGATGGCTACGTTTTGAGGGTAAAATCATACCTGTAGAGCAAACGCTGCGGACACAGCAGCAGTTTTAAAAAGATTTTAAGATTAATTTTTTCGCTCCTCTCACTCTAGCAGTTGAGCTGTCTCACTCTAGCCCCAACATTCCGTCCCATACACACCCATTATAAACTCTGAAACGGGTGAAAAACATCATGAAACTTCAACTGGAACTGAAGAAAAAGTATAATAGATATTGAAAAGATAAATACAAGTTGAATAGTTGAATGTCTTGTCTTCGTTTTAAAGTTTGAATGGTGGCTCTATGTCAACGTATGTTGAAGTAGATACAGTTTGAAAATGAGTAAGTTCAATGAGGATTTGAAGGGTCTCTCCATTGAAATACATGGGAAATTTTTGTTGAAAAAAGTTGAATAATTTTAAAAATATAAATGTTATAAATGAGAAAAGTAGAAGCAGTCATGTCCAAAAGAAGAGGAATCTAACGGTGTTTGAATGGTTTTTCTAAGTTGAACGGTTTTGAAGGAGATACAGTACAAAAAACGTACGGAATATATAATAAAATATAATAATAATAATAACTAGAAAAATCTGCATTTCCTGCGAAAATGCTGTGTGGATGCCTTAACGCTGAAGCTGTCTGCTGAAAATGACCGAAAAAGATGAAAAGCTGCTAAAAATTATATGGCAGTAAAGAAACTGAAAAATTCTGCTGAAAAGAGCTGAAGAAGCAGAATTTTTTGCTGAAAAGCGGTGAAAAGGCAAAGATTCTGCTTAAAAGGGGTAAAGAAATTTGTACTGAAAAGAGGTGAAAAAGTTTCTTCTGAAATGACCAGAAGATACTGAGACTTGTACTGATAAGAGGTGAAAGGCTGAAAATTCTGCTTAAAATAGGTGAATCAGCAGAATTTCTACTGAAAACAGGTAAAGAAGTAGAAAGTTGCACTGAAAACAGGTGAAAAAGCAGAATTTCTGCTAAAAACAGATTTCTGCTGAAAACACCTGAAAAAGCCGGGATTTGTGTTGAAAAGGGTGTGAAACTCACAATTCTGCTGAAGCGGGGTGAAGAAGAGGTGTTGTGGTCTTGAGAAGAGTTAAATAAGTTGAACTGATATGTTTGGGTACAAATACTATGATTTGGCAATAATACTGCGTTTAGCACAACTACTGAGATTTGATTAAAATATTATGACTTTGTACAAATACAATGTTTTGGCACAAATACCATGATTTAGTTCGAATGCTATGATTTGAAACAAATACTATGATTTGGCAGAAATACTATGATTTATTAGAAATACTATAATTTACCAGAAATACTATGTTTCTGCAAAAACACTCTGATTTTGAAAATTACTATGCCTTAGTAATAATACTATAACATAACAGATATACTGTGATTATGCAGACATTCTGTTTTTACACAAATACTATAATATGGCACAAGTACTATGTTTCAGTACAAATACTATGATTTGGCAGGAATAGTATGATTTAGCAGAAATACTATGATTGGGTACAAATACTACGAATTGGCAGAAATACTGTGACTTAGTAGCAATACTATAACATAACAGATATACTGTGATTATGCAGACATTCTGTTTTACACAAATACTATAATATGGCAGAAATACTATGTTTTAGTACAAATACTATGATTTGCTTTAAATACTACGATTTGGCACATATACTACAGGAGTGCAGAATTATTAGGCAAGTTTTATTTTGGAGGAATAATTTTATTATTGAACAACAACCATGTTCTTAATGAACCCAAAAACTCATTAATATCAAAGCTGAATGTTTTTGGAAGTAGTTTTTAGTTTGTTTTAGTTTTAGCTATTTTAGGGGATATCTGTGTGTCCAGGTGACTATTACTGTGCATAATTATTAGGCAACAACAAAAACAAATATATACCCATTTCAATTATTTATTTTTACCAGTGAAACCAATATAACATCTCCACATTCACAAATATACATTTCTGACATTCAAAAACAAAACAAAAACAAATCAGCGACCAATATAGCCACCTTTCTTTGCAAGGACACTCAAAAGCCTACCATCCATGGATTCTGTCAGTGTTTTGATCTGTTCACCATCAACATTGCGTGCAGCAGCAACCACAGCCTCCCAGACACTGTTCAGAGAGGTGTACTGTTTTCCCTCCTTGTAAATCTCACATTTGATGATGGACCACAGGTTCTCAATGGGGTTCAGATCAGGTGAACAAGGAGGCCATGTCATTAGTTTTTCTTCTTTTATACCCTTTCTTGCCAGCCACGCTGTGGAGTACTTGGACGCTGCGTGTGATGGAGCATTGTCCTGCATGAAAATCATGTTTTTCTTGAAGGATGCAGACTTCTTCCTGTACCACTGCTTGAAGAAGGTGTCTTCCAGAAACTGGCAGTAGGACTGGGAGTTCAGCTTGACTCCATCCTCAACCCGAAAAGGCCCCACAAGCTCATCTTTGATGATACCAGCCCAAACCAGTACGCCACCTCCACCTTGCTGGCGTCTGAGTCGGACTGGAGCTCTCTGCCCTTTACCAATCCAGCCACGGGCCCATCCATCTGGCCCATCAAGACTCACTCTCATTTCATCAGTCCATAAAACCTTAGAAAAATCAGTCTTGAGATATTTCTTGGCCCAGTCTTGACGTTTCAGCTTGTGTGTCTTGTTCAGTGGTGGTGCGTCTTTCAGCCTTTCTTACCTTGGCCATGTCTCTGAGTATTGCACACCTTGTGCTTTTGGGCACTCCAGTGATGTTGCAGCTCTGAAATATGGCCAAACTGGTGGCAAGTGGCATCTTGGCAGCTGCACGCTTGACTTTTCTCAGTTCATGGGCAGTTATTTTGCGCCTTGGTTTTCCACACGCTTCTTGCGACCCTGTTGACTATTTTGAATGAAACGCTTGATTGTTCGATGATCACGCTTCAGAAGCTTTGCAATTTTAAGACTGCTGCATCCCTCTGCAAGATATCTCACTATTTTTGACTTTTCTGAGCCTGTCAAGTCCTTCTTTTGACCCATTTTGCCAAAGGAAAGGAAGTTGCCTAATAATTATGCACACCTGATATAGGGTGTTGATGTCATTAGACCACACCCCTTCTCATTACAGAGATGCACATCACCTAATATGCTTAATTGGTAGTAGGCTTTCGAGCCTATACAGCTTGGAGTGAGACAACATGCATGAAGAGGATGATGTGGACAAAATACTCATTTGCCTAATAATTCTGCACTCCCTGTATATTCAGCACATATAATTTAACATATGATTTAGAAGAAATACTATGACTCCATACAAATACGATGCTTTGGCACAAATACTATGATTTGCTATAAATACTATGATTTGGCACATATACTATGATTTGCTATAAATACTATGATTTGGCACATATACTATATTCAGCAGATATACTATAACATAACAGAAAGTCTACGACTTAGAAGTAATACTATAACATAACAGATATACTGTGATTATGCAGACATTCTGTTTTACACAAATACTATAATATGGCAGAAATACTATGATTCGGCACAAGTACTATGATTTAGTACAAATACTATGATTTAGCAGAAATACTATGATTGGGTACAAATACTACGAAATACTACAAATACCTGAAAACAGGTGAAGAAGCACAAATTTTTGCTGAAAAGTGGTGAAAAGAAATTTTGCCATGAGCAGGATTTGAACCTGGCCCTCCTGGTCTCAAGGAAGCTACTCATCTCACTGAGCCAAACTCATTCTCTCAAAGAAGAGGTGGATAGACTGACAATTCTGCTGAAATCAGCAGAAGCTGCTGAGAATTGTGCTGATAAGAGGCGAAAAGGATGAAAATTTTGCAGAAAAGAGGTGAATCAGCAGAATTTCTGCAGAAAAGAGGCAAAGAAGCAGAACGTTGTGCTGAAAAGAGGTGAATCAGCAGAGTTTCTGCTGAAAAGAGTTTTTTTTTCTGAAAACAGCCCAAAAAAGCTGGAATTTGTGCTGAAAAGGGGTGAAAAAAATGAAAATTTTGCTGAAAAGGGGTGAAGAAGCTAAAGTATACCAAATCAAAGTATTTGTGCCAAAACATAGTATTTCTGCCATATTGTGGTATTTGTGCCACAAAAGTTACTACATTACAACATGAATACGGATTAAAGATGAAAGAAACTGGCAACAAATTCCTCCACTACAAACCAGTCTGATACCACTTCTTTGCAGTGTTCACGTTTACTAAGGCACTACCCAAAAGGCGCCACAAGAGGGCACTCCAACACAAGAGATGACCTATGTACACTGATGCACTTAGTAACAGTCAGCCTCCTACTTAGCCACTACGTAATACAGCGATATTACAGTGTACAAATTCACATAAATTTGTAGGGGGAACAAACAAAGCAGGAACAAGCCTAAAACAATAAAATAACTGGGCTGCCATAGCTATTGCTAACTAGCACATACGCTAAAGGTAACTAAAACCAATACACACAAGTAGCAGGGTAAACATCTTAAGCATGGAACATTAACTCACGTTTATGTGACACACACCATCTAACAAATACAGGATGGGCTATTTGCTCCCCTTCCCAGCAGCTCTCTCCTCAATCGTTAGCCCAGGAGCGAAGGAAGACCATCTAGCTCAGAAGTCCCATGAATTCCCTCACTGCTCAGAGGCTGCTGGGTAATGTAGCTCACAATAACACAGGTTTTCTACAAGCACAAATACTATAACATAGCAGAAGTACTGTGATTTTGTTGAAATACTATGCTTTAGGACAAATAGTATGATTTGGCAGAAATACTATGTTTTAGGACATATAGCTACTATGATTTGGCTCAAATACTATGATATAGCAGCAATACTATGTTTTGGCACAAATACTATAATTGAGTGCAAGTACTTTAAGATAACAGAAATACTATGATATAGCCGTAATACTATGATTTGGCAGAACATAACAGAAATTCTACGACTTAGTAGTAATACTATAACATAACAGAAATATTAACTGGGCACAAATACTATAATTTTGCACAAGTACCATGTTTTGGCAAAATCCCATAATTTGGCACAAATACTATGATTTGGCAGACACTATGATTTAGCAGAGATAATATGATTTGGCAGAAATACTAAACTTTGGCACAAATACTATAATTGAGTACTTTAAGATGAGAGAAATACTATGATTTAGCAGAAATACTATGTTTCAGTACAAATACTATGACAAAGCAGAAATACTACGACTTAGAAGTAATACTATAACAAAAGGGATTCCTCAAAATACTATGAAATTGCAGTAATTCTATGATTTGGCAGAAATACTGTACTTTGTACAAATACAATGCTTTGGTACAAATACTATATTTTGATTTGAATACTATGATTTGCACAGTAGTATGATTTAGTACAAATACTACGAATTGGCAGAAATACTGTGACTTAGTAGTAATACTATAACATAACAGATATACGGTGATGTTGAAGACATAGTATGTTTTGCACATATGCTACGATTTCGCTCAAATACTGTGAAATTGCAGTAATACTATGGTTTTGAAGGAATACTATGATTTGGTAGAAATACTATGCCTTAGTAGTAATACTATAACATAACAGATATACTATGATTTTGCAGACAGTCTATGTTTTTGCACAACTAGCACAATGTGGCAGAAATACTATGATTTGGCACAAGTACTATGATTTAGTAGAAATACTCTTATTGGCACAAATACTATGTTTCAGTACAAATACTATGATTTGGCAATAATACTGCGTTTTAGCACAACTACTGAGATTTGATTGAAATACTATGATTTAGAAGAAATACTATGACTTCGTACAAATACTACTATGTTTTGGTTCGAATACTATGATTTGCAAAAAATATTATGATTTGGCACAAGTACCATGATTTAGTACAAATACTACGAATTGGCAGAAATACTGTGACTTACTAGTAATACTTTAACATAACAGATATACTGTGATTTAGCAGACATAGTATGTTTTGCACATATACTACGATTTTGCTCAAATACTATGAAATTGCAGTAATAATATGATTTTGAAGGAATACCATGATTAGGTAGAAATACTGTCTTAGTAGTAATACTATGACATAACAGATATACTGTGATTTAGCAGACATAGTATGTTTTTGCACAGATACTACGATTTCACTCAAATACTATGAAATTGCAGTAATACTATGATTTTGAAGGAATACTTTGATTTGGTAGAAATACTATGCCTTAGTAGTAATACTATAACATAACAGATATACTATGATTTTGCAGACATAGTATGTTTTGCACAAATACTACAATTTGGCAAGAAATACTATGTTTGGGCACAAATACTATGATTTGCTATAAATACTATGATTTGGCACATATACTATAATCAGCAGATATACTATAACATAACAGAAATTCTGCGACTTAGTAGTAATACTATAACATAACAGATATACTGTGATTTTGCAGACATAGTATGTTTTTGCACAAATACTACAATTTGGCAAGAAATACTATGTTTGGGCACAAATACTATGATTTGCTATAAATACTATGATTTGGCACATATACTATAATCAGCAGATATACTATAACATAACAGAAATTCTACGACTTAGTAGTAATACTATAACATAACAGAAATTTTAATTGGGCAGAAATAACATGATTTGGCACAAATACCATGATTTGGCAAAAAAATACCATGATTTGGCGCAAATACAATGACATGGCAGAAATACTATGATTGGGTACAAATACTATGATTTGGCACAAATACTATGATTTAGCAGAAATAGTATGTTTTAACATAAATAATATCTTTTGACAGAAATTTCTGCTAAAGGTACTATTTCTACTTTTAGCAGAAATACTGTAATTTTGCATAAATACTATGATTTGGGATAAATACTATGATTTCCCAGAATTACTATGATTGAGCAGAAGTACTAAGATGTAGTAGAAGTACTTTGATTTAGCAGAAATACTATTATGGAGGAGTAATACTTTAACATGGGAGAAATACTGATACACACACACATACACAGCGCAAAGGGAACAGTGGCTGTTAAGAGTCTGGGCTTGGTATATCTAGGTCAGCTAAATTAGCTGCACCTGCTCTAATCAGCCCTTACACACACAGACACAGAGAGAGCTCTGAGTTTTTTTTAGTGTATTTCTCACATTCAGGATTCCCTCGAACAAATGGCCATAATTTCCTAACCGTAGGGGCTAGAACGCTCATTCTGACACCGTTTTGTTCAGAAGAGATGGGAAATCTCCAGGTCTTCATAATTCAGAGATAAAATATAAATTATTAAAGCTATATGACTTGTAACACACTGCAACTGAGAAGAGGCGAAGCAAAACTGCCTTGACTTGCCCTCAAACAACGTTGTGTAACTCTAGATCTCTATGGAGCATCAAAATCATTCTTTCACCGTAAGAAACAGCAGGCTTTGGTGAACAGTCATGGAAATTTTCAGGGCTCTGTTGAAATCCATCAAAAAGATATGACGAGAGAAAAAAAGTGCCTCATTTCCAGACTTTGAAATCTGAAGAGATCTGAGCGAGAGACAAATTTCCTATCCTCAAACAAATGTAATTCATGGCCAAACGGTAATAGGTGAGGAAAATACTCTTGAATTGTGAGCATCAGGAGAGTCTGAAGATATATTGGCACAAGCGTCATGTCTCAACTTTGTTTCGTTAAGGAGATATGACGATTTGAAAATGCCTCTCATTAGAAAAATTCAGCGGTGATTTTGAACAAGCTCTCCATTGACTTTCTATGGAGAGTTGTCAGACCTTGTGTTGCTCTGAGGAAATTTGCAAAAAAATCTGTAAATCCCACAACAATGATAGTGACATTTTCTGAACGCCAGCAAAAATACCTACGTTTTGATGTATAATTTGTGGGGGTTGAGTGGAAATTGAGCGAGTAGCAAGAAGTTGTTCAGACATGAAGAGAAAATTCGAACAGACCAGCCCTCACTCTGAGTTAATTGCATAGCAACCATAGCAACGCATGTATTTTCTGAAAAATCACAATTTTGCAACTGAAAACTTAAAGAGGCATAAAATTAAAACGGTAGAAGATCTGAAACAGCTGAATCAGACAGGAATAGCCCAATAATCTGAGAACATTTTAAAGTTTGAATGGAGTTTCTAGGTGAAAGTATAAGGAAGTAGTTAAGTTTCAAAAACAAGCAAGTTTTAGCAGAATTGTGGAAGTTTCCCATTCATTTCAATGGGACAAATTAAAGGAAAAAGTGTAATATTTAAAAAGTATAATAGTAATAAACACCAAAAGTCATAGCACCCATAAGCAGAAAGAGCAGAACAGTATAGAGTTTGAGGAGAAAATCGGCTGAAAACTGAGGGAGTAGATAAAGTCCAAAAAAGCGCACGGAAGCAACTTGAAAAGAAAAATAAAGAATAAAGAGAAACAGGAACTCAATAGTGTGGAAGCCCTTTGAGGGCATCCACACAACTAGAAAAGTGCATTTTCTGAAGAAACTGCAGTGTGAATGCTTGAATCTGAATGTATTCACTGAAATAAATTAATTGCTGAATTTTAAGTTAAAAATGTTGAATGAGATGAAAAATACAGAAATTTGCACCTGAAAACAAAAGTGCTGAACTGCTAAAAGCTGAAATCCACACAGAAGAAGTTGGAAAAGAGCTGAAAATGTTTTAAATGTAAATTAGAAAAACCTAAGTAATGAGAAAAGAAAATTTAGAGTCAGAAAACATCTGAATGAATATTAAAAGTTCATATTCTTTGAATCACTGAATGACTGAAATGTGTGATCCCTCCACTTGTATCCACACAGTTTAAAAAGTTTATATTTCTGAGCTTTGAAAGACATGCTGTTGGAAAGAGAACATCGATGGCGACGTTTTGAGGGTAAAATGATGGCTGTAGGGCAAACACTGTGGACACAGCAGCAGTTGAAAGAGAAGTGTTTAAAATGAATCTTGGCACAGTGAGAGAGGGAGCTCGTTAAGCAGGCAGGTGTGAGCCTGGTTGCTATAGTGACTGCACCCAATGGCCCCATACACACGCAGACATGCACCTCACTTTTGCTGCTTAAAATGAACAGAAAAGTCAGGCGAAACAAATCGCTCCCAAATGAAAAGTATAAGTCGTATTGACAAAATTCTTTCACCGTGAGCGGCAGCAATGTCTAGTCTACCTAATTCTCAGTTTTCATGCCTGTGGAGTTTATTATATGGACGTGGTGACAGTGTAAAGACAGCCTGCTCTTCTGATTTTCAAAGGAACTTTCTGAGCCATTTTAACATTGGAGTCTATGGAGGAGTTGGAGGGAGGAGGCTGTGCTTTGGTGACATTTATGAAAGAACCATAACACCTAGCACAATAGTAAACACATTGGATGAAAGAGGACAGCGATGGCTACGTTTTGAGGGTAAAATCATACCTGTAGAGCAAACGCTGCGGACACAGCAGCAGTTTTAAAAATATTTTAAGATTAATTTTTTCGCTCCTCTCACTCTAGCAGTTGAGCTGTCTCACTCTAGCCCCAACATTCCGTCCCATACACACCCATTATAAACGCTGAAACGGCTGAAAAAACATCATGAAACTTAAACTGGAACTGAAGAAAAGTATAACAGATATTGAAAAGATAAATACAATTTGAATAGTTGAATGTCTCGTCTTCGTTTTAAAGTTTGAATGGTGGCTCTATGTCAACGTATGTTGAAGTAGATACAGTTTGAAAATGAGTAAGTTGAATGAGGATTTGAAGGGTCTCCCCATTGAAATACATGGGAAATTTTTGTTGAAAAAAGTTGAATAAAATTAAAAATATAAATGTTAAAAATGAGAAAAGTAGAAGCAGTCATGTCCAAAAGAAGAGGAATCTAACGGTGTTTGAATGGTTTTTCTAAGTTGAACGGTTTTGAAGGAGATAGAGTACAAAAAGCGTCACGGAATATATAATAATAATAATAAAGATTAGAAGAACAATACTGTGAATGCTTTTACAAGCATTCACACTAATAATAAAGATTAGAAGAACAATACTGTGAATGCTTTTACAAGCATTCACACTAATAATAATAAAGATTAGAAGAACAATACTGTGAATGCTTTTACAAGCATTCACACTAATAAAGATTACAACAACAATACTGTGAATGCTTTTACAAGCATTCACACTAATAAAGATTAGAAGAACAATACTGTGAATGCTTTAAGCATTCACACTAATAAAGATTAGAAGAACAATACTGTGAATGCTTTTCAAGCATTCACACTAATGATCTCAGTAGTTGTTTATCACTGAGCAATTTATGTGTTTCGAGCCAAATAAATGACAGTGAGAGAGAGAAAGAGTGTCAATCGTTGGGTTGCGCATGCGCAGACAGATTGCGCGACCGGCGGGCCTTGAACTTTTTAAGGGAAAAAACACTTTCTCACGGACGGTGACAGCGAAACGGATAACAGTCTTGAGTACCTGCTGGTCTTTGAAGCTCTGGATTCTGGGACTGTTGGAAAAGGTAAAACGTTTTCATTAAAACCTTTTTACTGTTTTGTTTTTGTTACTCGTCATTGTAGCTTGCTGTTAATGCTGTGCTAACAATAACAGTTAGCTATGTTACATACGTTAGCCGTTGACGTTAACGCAATTTAGTATCGGTATAAAGAACTGTTTTCCTAACAAAACCACTGTTATAATTAAGTGAAGGTGCTCCCAACTAATTGGCTTCTAAAATATGTGGTTCTATTGCGTGCTGCGTACATAACGTAATGTCAGCTAGACTGATTAAAATTTATAATATTGTTAATGTCACTAAAATGGCGCCTGAAGCCTGTTGTGATGTGAGCTGTGTGTCTGCTCTAGAAACTCTGAAATTCAGTAGATCTGAGCCGTACATTAAATACTCACATCAGCCTGTACTTTGAATTCTGTAAGAGCTGTATAAAACACAGCAATGCATAAGTGTTTTGAATGAATAGAAATGTGACACATTAGAAGATGTGTCTGTGACTGTTCCTGTGTAACTAATTTTCGGACTAGCTGACAAGTTATGCTCCGGCCATTTGATGTTACCAAGATAATGTCCATTTGTAATATAGTTAAATTTTCTTTGTACGTTTCATTTATCCACCATCGTACATTAAGCCAAGAAGAGGTCATTATACTAACAAGAGGTATCAACACTGGGCCAAAGTTCAGCGCGTGGTTAAAGTTTGTAATCCAGCCAGGGTGTAAATATCACTCAGCAGCCAGTCGCAGAGATGAAGCAGGTAGCATCAACACATAAATCTACTCTACCTGGCGTAAATCACAAGACTACCTCTGACCGAAAAGCTGTAGATTTTTCTTGTTTGCACAAAATAATTCAGATTCACACTAATTCTTTTCACAGCTCCAACAAAATGAGGAAGAGGAGCAGGAGAAAAACAATTAGATTGAATTACAATTGGATGGATGTCGAGGACAAGGAGGAGGAAGCTTAGGATGAGGAGGAAGAAAAGCAGCAGGAGCATATTTGGGGATCTCTATGATGTCATTGAGGTTTGTTTCATTAATATTGTCCTCTCACAAAGAAAGATGACTTGTTTTAGTTCACCTACTTCCTGTGTTAAATAGTTATTTGCAAAACGTTGTGGAAAACCACAGAGCAGGCACGTATAGTGCATCTGCATGTAAATGAACATCAAATCTCTCAGACTAAAATCTGTATTATACTTTTAGTCTTAAGAACATATGTTGTATATTTATCACCCTTATGATAAAACCCATGTCAGCCATTGGTTTATGGACTTTGTATTTAGAAGTCTCAACATTTGCTTTATTGCTATTCCAATGTTTTTTGTGAGCCTTTTGGGACCATATTAGGATGAGGGATCAGAATTTGGAGTCGTGCACACTACTGTTTCATTTAGCGTGTATCTATAAGATTTGTACAGCAGATCCAAGTTGTGCCTTGAAAACAGGAAAGTCATCTGCATAGAGGAGAACTTTAATAGCAGGCTTGTACAAAGTGAGGCTTTGTGCTCACATTTGCTGCAAACTCTCGTTTTAATTCTGTTACCTTGTTTTGATGCAGAATTCACTTGAAATCAGGGAAGAACTGGACTTGTTTTTTATAATTTGTTCTCGTGAATTGTGTATCGCATACATTTGATTTGACTTTCTGCGAGACAACAGTCGTCCGCTGGCCAAAAAAGTTTTCCAAATACCTCCACATTATCAAGTCTGGATTTAGGAAAGAATAGCAAAAAAAATCTGCACCTCCTGGTTCACATGCAATTTCTGTTTTTGTGTTCAGAGGCGGCGGCGAGAGGGAGACCTCGGCTCATCCAGCTGGACAGCCTGACCAGGAGGAGTCTACATTAACTCGGCTCTTCCAGGGCACCCTGCAGACTCGGCTGCTGGCAACACTGGGATGACGTGAACGCCAAACTGGAGTCCATCACAGGTCGACTGCAGGTATGCGAGTCAGACCTTCTGAGGAGGGTTTCACTTTTCTCTCTTCTTTATAATTGACCCTTGTTTTCTCTCTCTCAGCTCCTTGTCTCAGAGTGGGAGGGATTTGAAGCACAAAGGGAGGAGCTTTTCGTTTGGTTGGCTGATATGGATGTCCACCTGAGTGAGGTTGACCAGCTGACAGGAAACACCTGTGAAAAACTGAAACAACTGCAGGTGTGGGGTTGTTTTGATATGACATATATTTGATATGACACATACGTCAGAGACATTATCCTAAACTGGACTAACAAAGAACCATGAGTCCAACTAGGGCTGCTCAATTAATCGAATTTTAATCTCGATTACGATCTGGGCTTTCAACGATCATTAAAAATGACTGAGCCGATTATTAGCACCTCCCTTGTGCTTTACTCTCGCGCTGCTCCATGTGGCAAATCGAGCGCACCTCTCTGCGATTTGAACACACGTCATAACAATTAAGAGGACCCGAGGGAAGCTAAGCAGAAGTTATTTGGAGAGGAGAGGATAATGGCTGCTGAAGAGAGAATGCCGCTGGTTGAAAAGAGATAAAACGACTTCAGTGGTGTGGAAACATTATGGGTTCGGAGTCAGGCGTGGATTAAGTAGACATAGTGTGTAAACTTTGCTACGGTGTCGTAGCTGCACCACAGAGCAACACTACAAATTTATTCAAACATTTGAAGACCGCTCACAAAGTGACATACGATCAAACAATGAAGGAGCAGCAACTTTAGTTGACATACCTCAATGTCAGTTTGATGCAATTGTGCATTGTGTGGCTACACAGCTTGCCTTGATGTTTGGTTATTTGTATGCATAAATATTATGCAGTATTTTGAAGTTCACTAAACATTAATGTTTACATTTTCATTTATTTTTACATTGCAAACATTTGCACTGTTATCGGTATTTGCACACTATTTTACATTATTTTTTGACAATCTTTAAAGCCATTATTCAATACATTGTTATTGTTAAATAAATATCGTCAAATAATCGAGATCTCAATTTCAGTGAAAATAATCGTGATTATCATTTTTGCCATAATCGAGCAGCCCTAAGTCTAACATTAAACTTACCTTACATAATGTAAGGCTGAAGTTCATTGATAATTTTATTCAAAAACTTGTTGTTGAAATATTTTTACTGAACATGCAAACATCTGCTGATGAAAATGTCTTGATTTATTGGTCTGTTATGAAGCTATTGCTCTTTCTAATGTGTTTATCACTTTTTGATGTTTTATAAATTAAACAATCCATGTATTAATTGTTGTGTTATCTTTAGATATAGTATTCATATATATATATATATTTATTTATTTATTTATAGTATAGTAAAAATGTTATTACTGTTTAAATGACTAATATGTGACATGTATTAGTAGTGATGTGGTGCCTTTTTGTCTTTTGGTATACTGCTAAATGGCAATAAACCATTAATATATGTCTATGCTGTGCTCGTATTTATTTTACCCTACTTAAATTCAATTTATGATACATTTTATTTTGAAGATTTAAAATGGTTCTTTAAAGAACCATTTCAAAAAGGTTCTTTAAAATGGTTTTATAAAGAACCATTTGAAGGAACTTTTTAAAAATGGTTCTTTAAAGAACCATTTTTAAAAAGGTTCTTTGAAAAACCATTAAAGGTACCCCAAAGAACCATTTCTTGATGGTTCTTTGGGGCACCTTTAAAGGTTCTTCAATGAACCACTGAAAGAAATGGTTCTTCAAAGAACCATTGTTTGAAAGGTTCTTTGTGGCACCAAAAAAGGTTCTTCTATGGCATCAGTCTAAAGAACCACTTTTGGTTCCAGTTGGCACCTTTATTTTTCTGAGTGCAGTAGCGGTAAACCATAAAACAAGAGTTAACCCCCTTCACCCCTCCAGAAAACTTGTATGCTTTCATCAATGATTTGATCATTATTTGTTTGGAAACCAAATGGCATTTTTTTCAATCCAGTCCTTGCTTATTTCATCAGCAGGACAATACAAAACCACATTTCGCTCTAACAGTGGTTTGGTGGTTCTACATCAGGGGTGGGCAATCTCAGTCCACGAGGGCCGGTGTCCCTGCAAGTTTTAGATCTCACCTTGGGTCAACACACCTGAATCAATTCAATTCAATTCAATTCAATTTTATTTATATAGCGCCAAATCACAACAAAAGTCGCCTCAAGGCGCTTTATATTGTACAGTAGATAGCACAATAATAAATACAGAGAAAAACCCAACAATCATATGACCCCCTATGAGCAAGCACTTTGGCGACAGTGGGAAGGAAAAACTCACTTTTAACAGGAAGAAACCTCCGGCAGAACCAGGCTCAGGGAGGGGTGGGGCCATCTGCTGCGACCGGTTGGGGTGAAAGAAGGAAAACAGGATAAAGACATGCTGTGGAAGAGAGACAGAGATTAATAACAGATATGATTCAATGCAGAGAGGTCTATTAACACATAGTGAGTGAGAAAGGTGACTGGAAAGGAAAAACTCAATGCATCATGGGAATCCCGGCAGCCTCACGTCTATTGCAGCATAACTAAGGGAGGATTCAGGGTCACCTGGTCCAGCCCTAACTATATGCTTTAGCAAAAAGGAAAGTTTTAAGCCTAATCTTGAAAGTAGAGATGGTGTCTGTCTCACGAATCCAAACTGGAAGCTGGTTCCACAGAAGAGGGGCCTGAAAACTGAAGGTTCTGCCTCCCATTCTACTTTTAAATACTCTAGGAACAGCAAGTAGGCCTGCAGTGCGAGAGCGAAGTGCTCTAATAGGGTGATATGGTACTACAAGGTCATTAAGATAAGATGGGGTCTGATTATTTAAGACCTTGTATGTGAGGAGCAGGATTTTGAATTCAATTCTGGATTTAACAGGAAGCCAATGAAGGGAAGCCAAAACTGGAGAAATATGCTCTCTCTTTCTAGTCCCTGTCAGTACCCTTGCTGCAGCATTTTGGATCAGCTGAAGGCTTTTCAGCGAGTTTTTAGGATATCCTGATAATAAAGAATTACAGTAGTCCAGCCTGGAAGTAATAAATGCATGAACCAGTTTTTCAGCATCACTCTGAGACGGGATATTTCTAATTTTAGAGATGTTGCGCAAATGGAAGAAAGCAGTCTTACATATTTGTTTAATATGTGCATTGAAGGACATGTCCTGGTCAAAAATGACTCCAAGGTTCCTCACAGCATTACTGGAGGCCAAGGTAATGCCATCCAGAGTAAGAATCTGCTTAGATACCATATTTCTAAGATTTTCAGGGCCGAGTACAATAACCTCAGTTTTATCTGAATTAAGAAGCAGAAAGTTAGCGGCCATCCAGGTCTTTATGTCTTTAAGACATTCCTGCAGTTTAACTAATTGGTCTGTGATACCTGGCTTCATGGATAGATGGAGCTGGGTGTCATCTGCATAGCAGTGAAAATTTATGCTATGTCTTCTAATGATGCTGCCTAAGGGAAGCATGTATAATGTAAATAGAATTGGTCCTAGCACTGAACCCTGTGGAACACCATAATTGACCTTAGTGTGTGAAGAGGACTCTCCATTTACATGTACAAATTGGAGTCTATTAGATAGATATGATACAAACCACTGCAGTGCAGTACCTGTAACACCTACAGCATGTTCTAATTGCTCTAATAGGATATTATGGTCAACAGTATCGAACGCAGCATTGAGGTCTAGCAGGACAAACACAGAGATGAGTCCACTGTCAGAGGCCATAAGAAGATCATTTGTAACCTTCACTAAAGCTGTTTCTGTGCTGTGATGAGCTCTGAAACCTGACTGAAACTCTTCAAATAAGCCATTCCTCTGCAGATGATCTGTTAGCTGTTTGACAACTACTCTTTCAAGGATTTTTGATATGAAAGGAAGGTTGGAGATTGGCCTATAATTAGCTAAGACAACTGGGTCTAGAGATGACTTTTTGAGTAAAGGTTTAACTACAGCCACCTTGAAGGCCTGTGGTACATAGCCGATTATTAGAGATAGGTTGATCATATTTAAGATCGAAGAATTAATTAATGGCAGGACTTCTTTGAGCAGTTTTGTAGGAATGGGGTCTAAAAGACACGTTGATGGTTTGGAGGAATTAATTATTGAAGTGAACTCAGAAAGATCAATTGGAGAAAAAGAGTTTAACTTAACATCGATGGTACTAAAAGTAGCTGTAGATAATATTACATCTGTGGGATGATTATTGGTAATTTTTTCTCTAATGATAAAAATTTTATTTGTGAAGAAGTTCATGAAGTCATTACTAGTTAACGTTAAAGGGATTGTTGGCTCAGTAGAGCTCTGACTTTTTGTCAGCCTGGCTACAGTGCTGAAGAGAAACCTGGGGTTGTTCTTATTTTCTTCAATCAGTGACGAATAGTAAGATGTTCTGGCTTTGCGGAGGGCTGTCTTATAAAGCAGCAAACTATTTCTCCAGGCTAAATGATGATCCTCTAAATTTGTGACACGCCATTTCCTCTCCAGCTTACGAGTTATCTGCTTTAGGCTACTAATCACATGATTAGTTCATTACCAGGCCTCTGGAGAACTTCAGGACATGTTGAGGAGCTAATTTAGCCATTTAAATCAGCTGTGTTGGTTCAACGACACATCTAAAACCTGCAGGGACACTGGCCCTTGTGGACTGAGATTGCCCACCCCTGTTCTCCATCTACAACCTTTCTAAATTTAGTCCATAACTGTAACCCACTCAAATGATTTGCTTCTAAATGTACATCAGTTGGTTTCCTCAGTTGCCAAATGCATAGATTGTTGTTAAAAACAATACTCATACTAGGCTTGATATAATAGATTGTCATGAGATAATCATTCTTCTTTGAGTGATCATGCTGTATGGACTCAGGCGTGTGGGACAGCATGGTCATTGGTGAACTCACTGTTCCTGTTTCATCGAAAAACTAATCCTCTCTGCTCTGTGGATAGTGAGCAAATAGTGAAGGCCATCTTATTGTGCAAGCAAAATGTGGTTAAACTCCCTGCCTTCTTTGCCATGTACAGATTAGCATGAGCACATAGAGAATTTCCTCTTCACTTGATCAGAAACTGCTCTTTAAAGCGTGTTCTTTCCTGTCCTGCCAGATGTGCTCTCGCTCTAATGACGTACTCTCTGTCCTCCTTCCAGCTTGGCATCATGGGATCATCCACACTGGGGAAGGCAGCATCTCTTGATGCTCTTTTAAATGAATGCATTCATGGATTTGGTGAGTGAGACAGACCATCAGGGGTCCTAAAGGTCCCTTATTCACTGCATTGCAATTAGTTTGTGGTAATTTGCAGAGAATAACTTAGGCAGTCCCTAAATTTATACCACTGTGCAAAAATGTTGGGACACCCCTAATTTTTGGTGGCTGTTCAATTTTTCATAATTGCATTAATTCTGTATTCAGAAAAATATAGTGTATCACCAATGTTTTATTTTGAGCTAAGTAAGTGAGAAAGCAGTAAGAATTCAAACTGAATTTTGGGACTTGCTCTTCACAGATGACAGTGGTGACCTGCAGGGTAACCCCCTCCCACGCATTGTGCTGCTGATGCACCGTTGGTATGTTACATCCTCTGAATTGGCGCAAAAACTTCTGATGATATATCCTACCTTGTAGAAATCACGACACTCATACACATTAGTGCAATGGTCCAACAATATACTGAAGTGCTGTCTGAAGCTTGGAGGGCTCATTCACCTTACAGGAAATCTCACCTAAGCTTTTATTTGGTTAATGGTATTCCAGACAGTCTCTTAAATGATATTTGATGCTTTCTGTTAGCAGCTGCCTCTCTCTCAGCTGCTCTCTTGGTATGCCAGTGTACATTTATGTAAAATGAGTGGTATTGATCTTAGCTTGGATCAGTGACCTTGGAGTTGCTCAGTAAGTGGTTTGTTGTACTATTAGACACAAATGGTTGTAATGCAGCTTTTTACCTGGTTTAAATTCAAACACCAACTTCATTCAATTTTGTATAATTACCCTGTTGACAAAGTATATACAGTCATGGTGAAAAGACAGTATATCCACTTGCAATATCAGGACATACTGAAATAAAAAATCATCTGGAATTTGCCAGGATCTAAATTAATTTAAATGCATCCCACAAATTGTTATTATTTACTTAACACAAACTAAGGCAAAATACAAATGATATGAAAAATGATTAAGCAGCTTATGGAAGCATGTTTAGCTGCAATGTTTTAGAAAGTTGCTTCAGTGCATTGACATTCGTTTATGCACCCCTCTCTTAAGGTCTTGCCACAGCATTTTGAGGCTGAGGTCTGGACTTTGACTCGGCCATAGCCTTTTCTTTTTTAACTATGTTGTTATAGATCAGACTTTTTTTTTCTTACTTCAGTAATCAGACACATGGAGAAACCAAAAAAAAAAAAAGAAAAGAAAAGTAACCATTACAATATAACTTCACTAAAACTTCTAACAGACCTTGTGTTTAATGGAAAACGACGCTGCCAGCCTATTTTAATTTTTTTTGCAATGAAAATAGAGCCACACACACACACACACACACACCATTGTTGTTGTCTCCTTTCTCCCTTCTCTCTATCGATCTGTTTTCCTGCTGATCATTCTCCTCTTCTTCCTCCTTTCAGGACCTCCTGACGGTCTGGATACTTGGTTGTGAGGTGTAGTAGGCCCTATACTGTGAGCATAGCCTGGCTCTTCATTTAGATTCAGCCCAACCTTTAGGTCATAATTCTCTGTAACTGTTAGCTGCTAACCTCCGGATTAGCTTGCATAGGACCATAGAGGACCTGGGCAAGAATGCTTATTGGATTATTCCAGCCCAGTGTTTAAGAAGTCTTGTGGTTTGTTGAGCTGCAACTTTTAAATAATAAGCACTGTTGCAATGTTTTGGGTTTTTTTTTCGTTTTAGAGCGAAGAGGCTTTCTCCTAGCAACCCTTCCAAATAAGCCATACTTGTTCAATCTTTTTGTTAATGCACTGTTGTGAACTCTAATATTCATCATGCTGAGTGAGGCCTGCACAGTTTGAAATTAGTTCTCATGCTTTTGCAGTTTCTCTGAGTAGTGCAATTTGACCTTGCTGGTATGGTCCTGGAAAAAATGATGGGTAACAGTAAATGGACTAGTTCTTATATAGCGCTTTTCTACTCTATCTGAGAACTAGAAGCACTTAATACAACTTGCCTCATTAACCCATCCATATCAGCACTTTCCCCACGTGCTCTTTCTACTGAAGTGCGTTCCATCTAATGGTCACGCACATTCACACTCTGATGGATGCATTACCGAGCAACTTAAAGTTAGTATCTCGCCAATGGATATTTGGCATCCAGATTGGAGCAGCCAAGGAACAAACCACCAACCTTCCGATTAGTAAATGACCTGTTCTACCTGCTGAGCTACAGGAATGGATGTCTGGAATGTTTTCTAATTGTTAAAAATCTTTCTTACTGACTTAAATATGCCATGTTACATAAAACCTTAGGACTTAAAGAAGGTATACTTTAACATGACTTTGTGGAGTCATCACCTCTTTATCTATGTGCAGGAAAGGTCTGTAATGGAATAATAAGTAATATATTACACATTACTCCCTTACTGTTTTTTGAAGCAATACATTACTTTTCTCCTTGTACAAAGTAGTTTGTTAAATTACAGTTATGTTACTTTGCAACATGGCCTGTTTAGTTGGTAGGCAACAATATAACACCAAACTCACTGTACAAATCTCTATGCTAACAAGGACATGCACAAAATCTTTCTTTCAGTAGTCTATTTAAGTACTACCCCAAAGCTAACTGACAGCAAAGTGGGTAAAAACAGCCCATAGAGCACTTCACAGAAAAAAATGTTGTGATGATGGTGATTGGACCCTAAGAAGGAGTTTGAGCAGAAATGCACAATCCTACAAGCTTCTTCAGTTCTACTTTAAACCTCCCTAAATATTGGCACACTCCCCTTTAGCAACACTCTGTCTCTGGCTGTTAGCTTTAATGTCATGTTTACAGTAAAGCATTTTCACAATGAGTACCACCTCATAAAATATATGGCTCTTAAAGTATCACCCTTATGACTGAAATTAGTAGTACTAATGTCCTGGGTCGGTGACCCAGTGTTTTCTGTTTGGTATTATTAATCTTTGATTTCTTGATGTGTCTTTGTTAGTTTTGGTTCTGTGTTCCCACTGTTCTGTGTTAGTATTGTGCCTCTGAGTTTAGTCTGTGGATTTCCTGTTTTACTCTGAAGGTCTTGTCTCATGTTAGTGTATTCTGCTTTACTTCCTTGTCTTGTCTTGCCCAATTAGTTCTAGCTGTGTTGCTATCTGTTCCTTGTTCCTCCATGTTCATGCTGTGTATATATATTGTGTGTTTGCCTTTGCTCGTCGTTGCTCTGTATGTGTTACTTGGTGTATCTCTGCCCTACAGTCTCTGTGTCATCTCTGCTCATCACTCTGTGTCCTAATGGTTTCAGGTTAGTTGGTTAGTTTTTCCCAGGTTTTTTAGGTTTTGGTAGCTCCTCCGTTCCTGTTTTTGCCACTTTGCCACTTCTGTAAATAAAGCTCACTAGCATCACAGCCTACGCCTGCATCTTGGGTCCTTACTCTCACACGCCACACGACTGCGCTGAGCTACTTGGTGTTTGCCTTTTGCATTCCTAATCCAAGTCGATAAGGTGTCAAGGAGAAGGCTGATGGCAACTGGATGAGATGTCGTGCATAATCTATTAGAGGCAAAGCTTGAGGGCAGCATGGTGACATGATGGTTAGCACTGTTACCTTGAAGCAGCAAAGTTTTGGGTTTACAAAATCACATGGTTAGCTTAATTGGTGATTCTAAATTCCCCTTAGGTGTGAATTATGGATAGCTGGATAGTGTAGTGGTAAGACAACATACCTTCGGAGCGGGAGTCACAAGTTCGATTCCCACCCAGTATCCAGTAAGGGTCCTGGCTAGACCCCTCATGCTAAAAACAAAGCCCTGGAATGGCGCGGCTATGTCTGCAGCCTGTCTGCAGCTCAGACACAAGAGTTTCACTACATGTTGTACTCTGTATAATTGTGTATGTGACAAATAAAGGTTGTTTGTTTGTTTGTTTATTGCCTGCCTCTCTACGTTAGAGGCAACCTGTCCAGAGTGTAACACACACACTTCATCTCACAAATACACGCCATTTCAAAATCACATGGTGATTCTGTGCTTTTGTATTCAAACCAATTCCTTGTTCTGTTGATTTGCTGTTTTTCTTCTTTTTTTTTTTTAAATCTTGAAAAATGTCCTTAACTTAAGCCCACGTACCGTAACTGCAGTGGTGACAACTGCCAAAGAACCAGGCTGAAGATTTGTTATTTAATGAGGTAAGTTGGTACTCATACATTCTCCTACATGTCAGACAGTCAAACTTCCTGCATCATACCACCCATCGTAAAGGGGCTTACATGTCATAAATGTCCCAGAATTTCCATACTAATAAAGGATATACTATATCTGCATTTGTCCCATGTTTATCTATTTGATGTACAATTCCAAATATGTGTACTTAGGTACTGGATAGTGACATTTCCTGCAGAGTTCAACCTGGACTTGGGTCTGATTAGAATAACAGAGGAGTTCAGAGACGTGGCAGCTCAGCTTGACTGTGAGGAGCATTTCAAATTCATCGACATCTCAACCATGTAAGACATCAAGGACACACAGATGCAGCTGAAGAAACTCTTGATATAATCAGTCAATTTTAACAAAATGTAACATCTGGGCTGGATAAAATTTAAAAAGGTAAAATAATAAAAAAAATAAAAAAAATAAAATAAAATATGTTTTATTTAAAGGGGACAATTTTTCTGGTCATTTCCAGCTCTTTATTTTTACCATCACTGGTGTTGTATGACTTACAGTTCTAAATAATAAAATAATCCAAATTAAGTCACACAACCATGAGAACTAAAGAGTACACATCTAAAGCTTAAACATGTCAAAGAACGGTTCCGATGATTCTTATGCTTTTATTCGAGTGGCTAATTGCTTCTCAATTGTTCTTCTTGCAGTCCATCGTACGACTGGATGAGAAAGATTACCCAGCGGAAAAAGCAAACCAAAAAAGGGAAGGCCTCCCTGTTGTTTGACCACCTGGAACCCATAGAGCTGGCTGAGCATCTCACCTTCCTGGAATTCAAATCCATCCGAAGGATATCAGTACGTTCAGCTGTTGAGTGATCCTGCTTTGTGGCTCAGGGATGGTTTTGGAAATCATGGTCGGCAGAGGATGAATCCTAATACAATTTTAGTGCTCTATATACAATACCTTCTTACAAACTTTTCTTTCATAACTATTCTACAGCTACTGTACTTGTGGGGTCATGGAAAATAAATAATTTAATTATGACACCACGTAGGGGTATTTCACCCTGAGGAAATCTAAAACTTAAATAGTAAAAAGAAGGCTCACAGGTTCATTAAATACAGATGGGCATAAGAAACTTCCCCTTAATATAGCTTTATTAAAACATGATCAACATGAAAACAATACATGTGAAACAGTCAAAACCTTGAACAAGAAGGTATTGTGGCACACCATCTATCTATCAATGGCAAAACAAAGTAAAAATGGACTAGGATGGGACATATCAGAACCGTAGAAGGAGGGTTATAAAGAGGAACACAGACACACACACACCTATGGTGCTATGTAATAAGTGGGATTGTGAAGGAGAGCCATCCCCAGGGTTGCATTACTACTGACTGTCCACTCCCAGTCCTATCCAGCAGCAGGGAAAAGTAGGGCTGGGTATCATCACTGATTTCGATTTGATTTGATTCCGATTCAATGTTGACTCAGAGAACTACAATATAGTAATCCATAAAAATGAAGAGTAGCTGGATTCATGTGGTCTAAGATTTCGGTTGCCCAACAGGAACAGTTACACCTTCCAGATAAAAACTACTCCAAGTTTATTCAGGAAATGCTGCCAGAGACATTATCAAATGGTAATCAAAAATCTATAAAAAACATATACCAGTAAAATGTGACACTGTTGTAAAAATGACAAGCGGGGAATGCTGCAGCAAATCATAAATATGGTATTAAGTGCGCAAAGCAGTAAAATAAAAAAAATAAAGATTTTAATTCAAGTTAATTACTTGCAGCATGCTTGCTGCTGCTATTTAATACATTATATACATTATATATTATATATATATTCCTGTTACAATGTGAACCACAGTTTGGGCTTCATTCATTGATTTTAGTAAGGCACTGCTGTTTATGTATTAAAACATACTGTGAATGTAAGGGAAAAGTATCAGTGAGTGTTGCCCTCAGAACATAACTGCCAACAGATTTAATTTTTATTCTCCCTCTGTGCTGTTTAAGGATCTGAGAGCGAGGAATAGATACAAAAACAGAATTCAAACATAATTTTTGGATAACTGATTGGTCAGTAGGAGATATTTTAAGGCCTATTGATCTCTGTAATGTGAAACATAATCTGCTTCAGAGCAGGTTGGATCCGCAGAGGTGGCTGTGCTCCAGAGGCAGAGCAGGCCATTCGAAGGGAGGTGCTTCAATCCCTTTGTACGATGGGCTCTTGTTTCCATCCCCAAAATAAGTCTTGACAAAAAACTGAACGTGTGTGTTAATGAGAAACGCTGTATAAAATATTTTGAGAGCTCACGTTAAGCAGAAAGGTGCCATATAATAACTAGCCTTTATGCATCCGCTTATACGTTAGCAATAGTAACGTTTGGTAGTGAGAACCGAAAACCCTAAAAGCTTGTTCCATACTGCAGGCCTCTGGTCAGAAGCAGGTTATGAGTTTCAGGTTAAAATCACCTTTAAATACCACATTTTCACTGTTTCTTTCATTTAATATAGATTCTCTGCTTGGAGAATAACTGTGGAATAACTTTTACATGTGCAGCCATATACAGTTAATTTGGTGATTTTGGAAAATGTATAAAATATTTTTATGTTTCATTCTCCTGCTAAGTCACTTTTACACTGCTAGAAATATAGCTACAAGAACACACATACTGGACTGTCGCATGTTACTGATAATTACCATTTCATAATGGCTTCAGAGTATGTGGCCCTCATATGGATCATTTGAGATGGAAGAAGAGTCATATGATCCATAAAAGACCCCTTTTAGATTGGTAATGACCACCCCTTTCATGTGAACTCACAGGGAAAACGCAGCTTAGCAAGCTGATAACTAGCTTCATGTGACCACTTATCCTGATTGACAAACTAGGGGTAAATGAATCCAGGTAACAAAAACACGCCCTGGGTCTGTTGAACTTGCTTCAGGCCCAGGTTATGTATTCAGCATAAGGGATTTGTAACCACCGACTGGAAAGCATCAATAAACCCCAGCAGCTGACTAATTTCCTGCTATAGCATACATCTCCAGAGACCTCAATAAAGGAATGCTGTATCACAACTGTAGGGTGTAACACATCTGTGTCCTCTGTTAGAAATATACACATGTGCACATACCCGGATTAAAACTACTTTAGATTGCACAGAAGTTCACAGACAGCCAGTATACCAAACTCCACGGAAGACAAGAGTCCATGAGCAAGAAGAAATCCTGCATGTTTATGTCTTGGGAAAATTCGAACCCATCCCTGACTTCAGAATTGAGCACACAGAATGGCTACACTGGCTACAATATTAAATCCCTTCTTCAAACAGTTCCATGGGGCCTTTGATCTCAGTGTTTTTGATGAATGGAATTTATGAAAAATGAAATAACCTTATCCTTTCAGGACATGCATGGGTTCCCAAAATCAGCCCTGATCTGCTGTGCAGTTTTGTGGCTCAAAGCGAATGCTAACTCATACTAGATGGAGAGCTTCTGGAAAGCTGAACAAATGTTCAGCAGATACCATTCTGCTGTGATGGGCCATCGGGGTCTAATCGTCAAACAGCTTAACTGAATTCTATATATCAATAAATAATGTGGGTGAGAAGGCTTACACTGGCTGACATATGGTTAGGTGTTTAACAGATTTCCTAGAATAGGACCCAGATCAAAATGTAGGGTGGCAGAGAAGTAGGCAGTTTTAACACTGGCACAAAAACTGTATGTAAAGGACATTTTTTTCAGCTTCAGTCTTTGCGTAGGATCTTCTCTGATTCTGTAAGGCAGATACCTGATTTATGTTACTCTGTCGTTCCCAGTTCACTGATTATCAGAGCTATGTGATCCATGGCTGTTTGGTGGACAACCTGACTCTGGAGCGCTCCATTGCTTTGTTCAACGGCGTTTCACAATGGGTGCAGCTGATGGTTCTCAGCAAACTCACACCTCAGACCCGTGCAGAGGTCATCACAAAATACATCCATGTGGCACAGGTAAGCAAAGGAGGGCGGGCTCTATGCACAGCTCTTCCAGCTTTCAGAAAGTATTTCTCTCCAAAACATATAGAAATAACAGGGTCACTCAGCACTGTTACAAAACCAGACTATATAAATAAGTTTAAATTCCACATTCCACATAAATTCCAAATCTTAAACTCAAGATTTTTCTTTTGACTAGTCAAACAAATTATTGAGAAAAGTGCAACAGTAAAATCTTACAGATTAGAAAAAAACCCCACTCAGCTAAAGTGGCAAAACAGCATCTTAGCTTTGTTCATTTGCAGTGCCGAGGTTCAGAGATGTTATGATAGACTTTAAGGTGACAGTTTAGGGTAAAAGCTAACATAGTAAGACACCTTGTGCCACTGGAACTGGTAAGGGTTAGGCTACATTTAAAGCCATATGCACAACCATTACAGTTTCAGAAGCTAGAAGTTACTTTCAAATTACATTTTTTTTTTAATATGCATTTTGGCCTCATAGTTGTTCTAATATAATATTTTTGTATTTATGCAGCTGTCTGCTACTTCCTGAGCCTTGTTCAGCTGGAGGTTTCTTCCTGTTAAAAAGGAGTTTTTCCTTTCCACTGTCCTTTGATTTGTCAAGGTTTTCTCTCTGATATTGTACCTTAACAATGTAAAGCACGTTGAGGCAGCTGTTTTTTGCGTGAATTGAATTAAACTGAACTGAATTAATTTATGCCAGATACATTAAATTATAGCTAAGGCAGTAGATTTGAAGTTAACTCTAACTCTGTCACTAAATGATGATTGTAGTGGACTGACTGAACCTTAAAAGGCTAACACCTCTGAGCATTACCCTTACTTAAATGGATTGAGATTTAAGCACCATGGTATATGCGTCACATATTTTCATCCTTTTTAAACCATTCAGTGAGCTCCCTATGGATAGTATAGTATAGTATATAGACAGTGTTGGGAAGGTTACTTTTAAAATGTATTCCATTACAGAATACAGAATACATGCCCCAAAATGTATTCTGTAACGTATTCCGTTACGTTACTCAATGAGAGTAACGTATTCTGAATACTTTGGATTACTTAATATATTATCATGCTTTTTACAACTACGTGAATGTACTATTGCTGTGTGATTTATTACTATTACTGAAGGTCCGCGGCTCCGAACCATAGTAAAGGAACCTCTGGTTAATACGGCGGGTTCCGTGTCGGGCTCGTAGCCGAAAAATAGCTTTACTTTGTTGTCTGGGTCAACTTTGCTTTCGAGAGACAAAGAGAGGCGTTGAAAGGCTGCTCCAACGGAACTTAGTGTTTCGGAGGAAAACACGAACACAGCGTACAGTCGAGTCTTAATAGCTTACTTACAACTGGGCTCGTCAGGCACTCTTCTTGGCTGCAGTGGTTATTATTATATTTACATGCTTCCAGCTCCCGTTATTGCTCGATGACAGCTCGTACTTTTCCACTCGCCTTTTCCCCCCTCCTCGCGCTCACAGACACATAACGAGTATGGCAGTCCATTCTCCCTGCAACACGGACTACACTGCCCATGATGCTACATTCTTTAGAGCTATACCTGTAGCATTCTGCCTTTTAGCTTAGCACAACAACAACAACAAAAAGGCGCTCTCTCACCCAGGAAACACGCAGAGAGAGAGCGTCACCCTGTAACCATGGCAACCGTAACGCTGCCGCCTGGAACAACAGAACGTAGCTGTCAAACAAAACCCAAACAGTCCTGACCTGCGACAATACGAAACAGGAAAGTACCGCCGTGTAATCCATTTATTTTAACAAAGTAACTGTATTCTAAATACCACCTTTTTAAACTGTAACTGTAACGGAATACAGTTACTCATATTTTGTATTTTAAATACGTAACGGCGGTACATGTATTCCGTTACTCCCCAACACTGTATATAGATAGATAGATAGTTTGTATCTAGGGGGAGAGGTGGGCCCAGCATAAACAAATAACCCGTGTAACTTTAAGGCACAGTGGTGTTATAGAATGTCCCCTTTTTTAAAACAATGATAATTCTTCGTCAACCACATAACTGAAGTATGCCATCTGGAGGATCTAGGCTGAATATCATGCTGCCGTTTCTCTCACACATACCTGACATTTTTTATATGTGTTGCTGCCATCAAATTCAAAAGAAACTGGTTTTTCATGAGAGAGTAACATGTCTCAAAGAAATAATATAAGAAATAATACTGTTTTTTGGTAAATGGACAGGTATTTATGTAGCACTTTTCTTCTCAAGCTGAGCACTTAAAGGGCTTTTTGCTACAAGTCACACACTGGATTTATAAAAAGAGAATGCAAATATAAATTCTTATTCTTAGTCTTCTTCCTCTTCTTCTTCTTCTTATTGAGTTTGTTTCATCCAGGACTTATCTATTGAAATATGCCTGGTACAGCTTTGATCTCTTGTAGTTAAAAGTGAAAGTTTTATGAGAAGACAGACAATAACAGTTAGCATATGGATTGCACAGGCAGTTGACCTTGAGATTTATTGGCCCTTCTGTGGGTGAAGTCACTGAGTATGTTTAGCTGCCTTTAAGCCAGATTCTTCATGGTTACAAATGGTTCCACACTATGCAAAAAATGGCTTCTTTAATATTTCTTTCTTTCTTTCTTTCTTTTTTTTTTTTTTTGCCTGTCCCATTTGGTTCTTTAGCCGTCAGAATTGTTGTCTGAAGACCAACAAGGATACCAAATGGATTTATTTTGCCAAATGGATCATCATAGCATTGCCGTATTGGTCCATTTGATCAAACTTAGTTGTTATTATTTACTTTATTTTCAGTTGTTACAGATGGGACAGACATGACTGGGGGATAGGACAGGGAGAAAGAAAGAGAGGAAGGAAAAGAAAAACAGAAGGGAAAAGGGACGGTGAGAAAGGGCACTTACAAAGACAAAGAGAAAAAAAAAAAATCTCCTGGATCACCTGTTGAGAGAAAAAGAAGAGAAAACAAGCAAAAAAAAACAAAAAAACAAAGCAACATACTAAACACAACACCATCAGGTTAATCTAGCTAAGTGTGAACAGCAGTAAATACTAAATATTGAATATTGTTGTGCAGCACGCAGGACAGACAGTGCACAATGTGCTTTGAAGTAGCAGCTAAGAAAGGTGTAGTTTATGTCTACGAACAGTGAACACCCGTGTGCACACCTGTGTGGATCAGCACGCTTGTATACAAAAGGTTTCCCCATGTAACGGTCTGCTAGAGGGTGTGGAGGGCCATAGCCCCGTCCCCCAGGGCATGAAGCAGGCATGGAGGAGATCCAGGCTCCAGACATCCAGAGGCCCCAGAGTGCGAGAGCCCAAGGAGTACCACCGGAGGGGCATCCGTGCCACCCTCCTGGGAAGGGCTGAGGAGATCCCCAGACGAGGGGTCACCCAGTAGCCACAGAGCAGAAGCCAGAGGGGGCTGCACCGGCGTGCCCGCCGGCTCTGCCGGCAGCCAGCTGTGCCAGAGTGAACCGAGTTGCAGGCCCGAGGCCGAGGCCGAGGGCCCCCTGCCCGGAAGAGGCCTGACCGAGCGACAGGCACCAGGCCCCGCCAAGTAGCCACCGGGAGTGAGCTGGTGCATACCTGAGCGCCCAGCCCCGGACACCAAGAACCACCAATGCACCAACCCCTGAGGCCATCAATTACCGGCAGGGAGTGTGGTGAGGGGAGATAGGCCTCCACACTTTGGAGGGCCTGGGAGTTCCCAGGGAGGTGGAGTCTAAGACCCGACCTGACATATAGACACAGACAAACAGGCACACACAGACACAAACATGCTTTCCCACCCTCATGCACACATATACAAACACTCAGCACTCACCCAACGTAGGGATAGACATACATGGACATGTACACACAATCATACTCCCCAAACATACTCTATACGCCGGGTCCAGATACCCTCGCCCCCTAATGTGGATGTCTAAGTTGTGGAATAAAATTGAGGCACAGGTGGCCAGAAGGGGACAGAGGGGGGGGAATGCCTCCCCTGCACCCTGGTGACACACCCGCACCCCAAGGCCCTACCTGTGTGGGTGGGTGTGGTGTAGCGGGAAGAGGGAGGCAGCCGGGATGGGAGGAAAAGAAGGGAGGGCAAGATGCCCCTCCTTAGGGCCAGCTCCCCCGCTGACCCCAGTAGGCACCCCCGTCCTCTGGTACCCACCAAGGCAAGGGAGCCCAGGCCCATCCAGACCGGGGCCTACGGCAGCAGCACCGCCAAGCCCCACAGGACCTGGGGAAGCCCACCCACCAAACCATGACCCCCCACCCCCACTAGGTGATGAAGCCGATCAAAGGAGCCCAAAGGGATTGATCAAATGTGGTGGCAGAGGATGTATCAAGACTAATGTGATCTATTAGATGGTTTTTATATTGATTAGAATTAAGATTCTTTTTATTTTTCCAGTTAAGGAGGACCATTTTCTTGGCAATGCATAGGGCTGTCAAAACAAGGTGGGCTGTGTTTATTTCTGCAGTGACCTCATCCAAGTTGCTCAGCAAGCATACTAAAGGGGAGGCTGGAATGTTACATTTCAGACACTTTGATAAGTCTTCACATATCTCACGCCAAAACTTCTGCACTGGTGGACAGAACCAAAGAGCGTGGATGTAATTGTCTGGTGTATTGCCTTGACAGTGTGAGCAGTTGTTGGAAGATGTAAAGCCCATCTTGAACATCCGATGACCAGTATAGTGCACTCTATGTAGTAATTTGTATTGTATTAATTGCAGACTGGGATTTTTAATCAATTTAAAGGTTTTTAAGCATACCTGAGACCAGAAGTTTTGGTCTAAGCTTACTTACAGCATGAGACTGTGACAGCACTGAGCAGCTCCTTCAGTGGGAGACTGCGGCACCCACGGTGTGGGACGGAGAGATTTCGCAGGTCTTTCCTCCCCACTGCTGTCAGACTCCACAATAAAGACTTTAACTGATCAAACACACACATCCACACATGTGCAATAACACTAATGTGCAATAATCTTTCTGGCATCGTTGTATTTTTACTCAGTTGTATATAGCATTTGTATTCTATTTTTATTTTATTGTATATTATATACTACTGTATATAGTATTTTATTTTATTCTATTCTGTACAGTTGTGTACTGTATTTATTCTTATTTTATTTTATTCTAATTTTTCCTTCATAACTTTTGCACTGTCCACTTCCTGCTGTGACAAAACAAATTTCCCACGTGTGGGACTAATAAAGGTTATCTTATCTTATCTTATCTGATAAATCTGCTTCCCACTTTGCAATAGGAAGGGATATTGATTCATCTATTTTAGAAAGTGTTTTGTATATTTTAGATAATAATTTGGGGCATTTAAGAGTAAGAAAGTGTACCGCACTTGGTGGTGTTTGTAATTCAGCTTGACTGAGGTAAAATTTCTTTTTTACTATGGATTTAATTTGTTGATATTCTAAAAACCTTTTCTTGTTGATCTTCTTTAATATTTCTAATATTCTCTAATATTTCTCTAAAACAAACAACAAAAAACATACAAAAAACACAGCAAAAAACAAATGCACTTGAGCTGTTGTTCCGTCATAAAAGCTCCCTGATCATCAATATTTATGTTCCATATAGTACAGGATATGGTTCTTTCTGTCTGTGTTCTAGGCAAAGAGCTTCTCCATTACTCTTCCATTTGTATTGAAGGATGGTTGCTTGCCCTAATAATCTGCCCCGTCCTTTCTCCTACCAAAGTTAAGGCTGTCTACGGAAAGGGTCAAGGATGAATCTACTTAACACACTGCCATTAGCTGTAATGACATGCTGCACAGAATATTGTGCGCTGGTTTTAAACATGATTCGGTCAGCTTCAATTGCAAATGTTCTCGTTTTGTAAGCATGCATATTGTAACATATTGTTATGTTATGTAATGCTGAATTGAATAGTAAGTATTGAATGGGCTCCATGCAGCAGACGGGGACTCATCAAAAGCTTATGATGACTTGGTTTGGATTTGGTTTTATTCACATAGCCATTTGTCTCTCATCTCAGCATTATTAGATTATTATAATAAAGTAAGTTTTTACAATAACTCTGATAATCATTGTGGTGACAAAGCTTTCTTCTTCAACTCTTGTCACCAATCTAATATGTAATTGAGATTAGTACAGTGATAATGAGCTCTAGTATTCATGTACTGTGGTTTCAGAAAGTAGTCAGCTTAATTTGTTGGCAAGCTTTTAGATTAACATCCCTTCCACAGTCCATAAAAACAAAGTTAAATAAAGTTTTTCAGTGTTTTTGAATTTTAATAAAATAAAAAAAAAAAATCAATAATTGTATAAATTGCCACAATCCAAACTGGCACACCAAGGACCAAAAGCAAGGAGCTAGGCCACCTCTTTAGACAATAAACAGTGATCATCAAAATGTCTTTCTCTGGTCATCAGAAACTCCTGCACCTGCAGAACTTCAACACTTTGATGGCGGTGGTGGGGGGCCTGAGCCATAGTTCCATTTCTCGCCTGAAGGAGACTCACTTATATTTGGCTCCTGAAGTGGTCAAGGTAAGTCAGTGCCAGCCTTTTGTATGTAGATTCATTTATGATTACTGCACAGTTACAGGTGATTCAGTGGCAATGTATTTTCTTAGCAACAAGCCTTTACCCTGTTTCATTAAGGAATTTGTACTGCAGCACGGTGGCACTGTGATTAGAACTGTTAACTCACAGCAAGAAGGTCCTGATTTTGGTTCCACCACCTGGCCTTTCTCTGTGGAGTTTGCACATTCTCCCCATGTTTGTATGAGTTCTGCCTGGGTACTTTGGTTTCCTCCCACAGTCCAAAGACATGCATAACTTAAACTTTTGATTTGCTTAAGAATATGGTGTACCCTTTACCGTTTGCTGCTTCTTGCCACAGATCTGGAATGAGATGACAGAGCTGGTCTCTTCCAACAACAATTACTCTTGCTACCGAAAAGCCTTCAATGAGTGCCAGGGATTTAAGATCCCAATACTGGGTGTGCACCTAAAGGACTTGATTGCAGTGCATGTGGTCTTTCCTGACTGGATTGGTGATGGTAAAAAGGTGAACCTTGTGAAGATGCATCAGCTTTACATGACCTTCAATGAGCTGGTGTCCTTGCAGAGTGCAGTGGCCCAAGTTGAACCCAACATGGACCTCATCTACCTACTAACGGTGAGGGATTACCACACATGAATTTGAAATGTCACCGTCCAGCTAATTGTGCACACACAAAGGAATCTGTCAAGAAGTTAAGGAAAAATAGATCATTTTATTTTCTAAAGACCCTGCTTCATTTTCTTCACTCTTGTTTGTTTCTGTCGCTTGTTGTTGTTTTCGACTTTTTTTCATCAGTCAAAACAGGTTCATATATGATAAGAAGCTCCTTGAGAATATGGGCTTGTCATCCTCATTACCTAATCTCAGAAAGGATTTGTAGAAGCTCTTTTTGCATGCAATGTTTCTCTTGTTAGTCTGCTTTGTTAGTATGGCTTGTTTTTTACTACAGGAACTTGCACTTTAAACAAAAGGTCACTTTACAACCCTTAATTGTTCTTTGACTTTTTGAAACTTATTATACCCCAATCCTTTTATTTTTCAGCTTTCGTTAGATCTGTATTACACTGAGGATGAGATTTATGAACTGTCATTGCTAAGGGAACCCCGTAACTCTAAATTGGTAAGTTTTAGTGTAATATAATCACTGCTCAGACATACTTTCATCAAAGACTTTATCCAACTAAAAATCTTCTTTTGGACAATTTAAAAATTTTCTTCCGACCATTTATCACACAGGGCAGAAAATTAAACACCCTTTTGCCTTTGTATTCAGTTGAATTGAATTCAGTGTTATTTATATAGCGTCAAATCACAACAACCGTTTCCTCAGGCGCTTTATATTGTAAGGTAAAGACCCTACAATAATACAAAGGAAACAGTAAAAAAGTGCTTTGTAAGATGCTGTTGTCCTGATGTGAGTATTTGGTGGGTCCTGTTTGTCTAAGTCTCGTCCTTCTGCACAGCCTACCTCTCCAACAACTCCCAACAAGCCATTGGCCCCACTGGACTGGGCATCTGGTGTTGCTACCAAACCAGACCCCTGTCTGGTCAATAAACATATCAGGAAGGTAGTGGATGTAAGTATACAAACATACTTTTCAAAATTTGAAGAAACGGTTCCTGCTGTAGGTGAAAGTAATCTGTTTCTCTGTCTGCGCTGTGAAAGTCTGTGTTCAGGAATTATGACCATGACCGGGATGGATACATTTCTCAAGAAGACTTTGAGAGCATTGCAGCCAACTTCCCCTTCCTGGACTCTTTCTGCGTTTTGGATAAAGATCAGTGAGTTTGGAACATTACAATACAGTTAGGTTTGTTGTTTTTGCTGTCTAATAAAACATAATTCATTTTTTCAACAAGGCAATAACTGCCTGAAGTCTAAAACCCATGGATGTCACTAAAAATTCGGTTTTGTTCTTGTTGATGACTCCCTTCAGGATTATTCAGCAGTTTATCTTTTCCAAAGTATCCACTTATTTGCCTTCAAAAACTGTTTGGTTGTTTTTGTAGACAGTGTAAAAGATAAACTTAGATTCAGCGTCTAAAAAAATGAAACCAGCAGATACACTTTAAACTGTGTTTACTTTAATGACCTGCAGGGGGTAACTCATCAAGACTCCTTCAGATAGAACCTCATTAATGTATGGGCTCAAATCATTCTCACATAGTGTCAAATCATACAAAATAAAACACCAAGTTCATGTTCAGTTGAAATCAAAAGAGAGAAATAGTGTCAGCTCATAAATTGTTGCAGCTTCGTGTCCTCATCTTCAGTTTGATATACCCCTCTCTCCTGTCAAACCACCAGAGTCACAGCATTTAAAATGCTCACCTGGAGACTACACAACTAGACTTGAGCAATCAATTTGTGACATCATAGGGGATTCGTCCATCTTTTACAGTGTATGGATGTTTTTCCAGTTGCTTTTTTTGGTCATTGGCTGTGTCCCAATTCAGGGTCTGCATACTTGAAGTATGCATTTTAAGTGCGATTACGTCACCGCCACGCGACGACGGCTGTCCCAATTCGAAGTGTATTTCAAATGCATACTCCAAATGCAAATGCGCCGTCGATTTCCCCAAATATCAAGCATGGTCCGGTGCACGCTTCGTGGTCCCATATATCCCACAATTCATAACGCGGCGGTGGGTGTGGATAATTTTGCCGCAAAATACGGCAGAAGGGAGCGGCCGAAGAGTGAACTGTCAAAAGTAAGTACTGAATATGATGTCACTTATTTATGTGCGAATGTTTAATAACGAAGAACATTAAAGCATTACTGTTGGCCACATGTCGGCAAAGTTGTGTGACATTAGTGATGTTTGTACTTTCAGCGTTAACTTGGTTTTAAAGCCTCTACTTCTAAATATATATATATATAGCGTAGTAGCATTCCAACAACGCCCTGTTTTCGTCTCTTGCCCACCGATGCCTTTTTGTTCCAGTAGCCCACTTGTCGTCAGGGTGCCCTGGTTCCTCAACACCTGACGCGGACCTTGTTGATCCGGGCGACGTCCGAGCCGGCATCATATTTATCTGTCTCGCTCATGTCTGCGGTAGGCTAACTTAGGATAGGGGGTCTAGCCTTAGGACCCTTACTGGATACAGACGCCGCCAGGCAGGAATCGAACTTGCGATCTTCTGCTCCAAAGGCGTGTAGTTTAACCACTACGCTATCCAGCTGCTTACGTGAAGTACCCTCAGAAGGTCTGCTAGATGATGTTAATGCAGCACTACGGACGATACAGTTGGACAGCACCAGGGCCCGACATGGTTCACGCCTACTGGCTGAAGAAGCTGACTGCACTCCACGAGCGTCTGGCAGCACAAATGAACCAGCTGCTAGTTAACGAGAGACACCCGGAATGGCTAACTGAAGGTCGGACGGTCCTGATCCCCAAGGACCCCAAGAAGGGACCGGTCCCATCCAACTACCGACCAATAACCTGCCTCAGTACTACATGGAAGCTCCTGTCAGGCATCATATCGGCTAAGATGAACAGGCACATGGGTCAATACATGAGTGGGGCACAGAAAGAGATTGGCAAGAATACCAGAGGCGCAAAACACCAGCTACCGGTAGACAGAACAGTCAGCCGAGACTGCAAGACCAGACTGACCAACCTGTGCGCAGCCTGGATTGATTACAAGAAGGCCTATGACTCAATGCCCCACAGCTGGATACTGGAATGCCTAGAATTGTACAAGATCAACAGGACCCTAAGAGCCTTCATCAGGAACTCAATGGGGATGTGGCGTACAACACTAGAGGCCAACTCCAAGCCCATAGCACAAGTCACCATCAAGTGTGGGCTCTACCAAGGAGATGCTCTGTCCCCACTGCTGTTCTGCATAGGCCTGAACCCCCTCAGTGAGATCGTTAACAAGACTGGCTACGGATACCGACTACGGAACGGAGCAGTTGTCAGCCACCTCCTGTACATGGATGACATCAAGCTGTATGCCAAGAGTGAACGAGACATCGATTCACTGATCCACACTACCAGGCTATACAGCAATGACATTGGAATGTCGTTCGGACTGGAGAAGTGTAGTTGGATGGTAACAAAGAGAGGGAAGGTAGTCAGAACTGAGGGGATCGAACTACCAGAAGGCAACATTGCAGACATAGAGGACAGTTACAAGTACCTGGGGATCCCGCAGGCGAATGGGAACCATGAAGAGGCTGCTAGAAAGGCTGCAACCACCAAATACCTGCAGAGGGTCAGGCAAGTCCTGAGGAGTCAGCTGAACGGTAAGAACAAGATCCGGGCCATCAACACCTACGGCCTGCCCGTGATCAGGTACCCTGCTGGGGTAATAGGCTGGCCAAAGGAGGAGCTAGAAGCCACTGACATCAAGACAAGAAAGCTCCTTACCATGCATGGAGGGTTTCACCCCAAGTCCAGCACCCTGAGGCTGTACGCTAAGCGGAAGGAAGGGGGCCGGGGACTGGTGAGTGTCAGCACCACAGTCCAGGATGAGACAACGAACATCCAAGAATACATTGGGAAGATGGCCCCAACTGACCGAGTGCTCAGTGAATACAGCAGAAACCCAAGAAAGAGGAGGGAGACGAGGAACCATCATGGAAGGACAGGCCCCTGCACGGTATGTACCACTGGCAGATAGAGGAGGTGGCTGATATCCAGAAATCCTACCAGTGGCTGGACAAAGCAGGACTGAAAGACAGCACAGAGGCACTAATCATGGCAGCACAAGAACAAGCTCTGAGTACAAGATCCATAGAGGCTGGGGTCTATCACACCAGGCAAGACCCCAGGTGCAGGCTGTGTAAAGATGCCCCAGAGACAATCCAGCACATAACAGCAGGGTGCAAGATGCTAGCAGGCAAGGCATACATGGAACGCCATAACCAAGTGGCCGGCATAGTGTACAGGAACATCTGTGCCGAGTATAACCTGGAAGTCCCGAGGTCAAAATGGGAGATGCCCCCAAGAGTGGTGGAGAATGACCGAGCTAAGATCCTGTGGGACTTCCAGATACAGACGGACAAAATGGTGGTGGCTAACCAACCGGACATAGTGGTGGTAGACAAACAGAAGAAGACAGCCGTAGTGATCGATGTAGCGGTTCCGAATGACAGCAATATCAGGAATAAGGAACACGAGAAGCTGGAGAAATACCAAGGGCTCAGAGAAGAGCTCGAGAGGATGTGGAGGGTGAAGGTAATGGTGGTCCCCGTGGTAATCGGAGCACTAGGTGCGGTGACTCCCAAGCTAGGTGAGTGGCTCCAGCAGATCCCGGGAACAACATCGGACATCTCTGTCCAGAAGAGCGCAGTCCTGGGAACAGCTAAGATACTGCGCAGGACCCTCAAGCTCCCAGGCCTCTGGTAGAGGACCCGAGCTTGAAGGATAAACCGCCCGCAGGGGCGTGCTGGGTGTTTATATACTGTATGTAGTCGACCTTATCTTACAGAGAATGTGATGATTTTATGCGTAATTAAAGTCAGTCATATATCCACAAACACAACAAGCTGAAGGTCAGTGATGCTGCTCGGTTTGCAGTCCTGAATATCACGGCACAAGCAGGATTCACTGCACTGTTAATGTTAGCTATGTTATATTGCTGCCTCTGTTCGGTGGTGTCGAGCCAAACGGACTTTAACGTGTGTTTGAACGAGCTGACGGTTCACTCATTAAGCTGAAAGAAAGATGCTTTAATCACAGGAGTCACACATGTGTCCACTGGACCATCTGGGAACTCTTCTTGTTTAGCACTCGTAATAACACAAACACTAAATCCTCCTTCTCTTGTGCTGTTTTGTAGCAGTGTATACACCTGAGACTGTCACCTGTCTGTCTGTCCTGCACTCTCTCTCTGTTTCTTTCTCTCTGATTGTGGAATAAAAGTATGAACATGTATTTATAAGTTACACTTGTGTTTGAATCCTGCAGCTTATCACACATTTGATTTCCATGTGTGACAACTGCAAGTGTCCAGAGTGAAGACAGACTGAGGGACCCACTGCTGCACATCATCTGTGAGGCTTTGCACCCCTGATGATCCACCAGGACAAACTCAGCAGTGTATGAGGAAGAGGAGGAGGAAGAGCCAGCAGCAGCTGACAGATGGAGAGAATAGACAGACTGTTCCCTGTTTGTGAAGGACTGCTAGAAAAGTTTAAAATAACTAATTGTCTGTCCTGAATTAGTCTTATTAGGTAATGTTCAAATAATTTGGTCATTCCAGTGTTTTCAGTGTGGGAGAAAGTACTCAGGGCCTTCAAGTTAGACACTATGAAAGGCAGCAACAAGTTTAATATTCAGAAACCTAAAGTATGTATCAGCAGCAGAATGGAGCTAAAAATAAATGTTTGTTTCAGTTCTATGAAGCTTTGAGTATTTTGGATTAGTAGTACATATTGCTGTAATTGTTTATATGCTTTATATATTCTGAGCTAAGTTGATCTATAGTGTTACATCATATTCTATAAGGATGTTATGTGTTTGTATACTTTCTGCCCAGTTTGACCCATTTAGCAGAAGTCAGCCTGTTTAAGGCTCTGATATCTATTCTGTATGACGTAAAGCAGTTATGACATGGTCTGATGTTCTCACCCAATAAAGGAATATTTAATATATCAGTCTACTCTTCATTCTATCAGAAACAGTTATCACAGCTCGTACATTTTCCTTTTTACACATGTATGTAAGCATTGAGCCAAATGTAATAATGCCAACATATTAAACGAACAATATTTGTCTCTTATGCATAATACATCTCTATATACACTGTCAAAGATACTTGTCTATGAGTGAAGATTTAAGGTGATAGGAAATATAAATAACTGCAACTTGAATCTTTGACCCAGAGTTCAAGCTCACTGCTGTAATGTATATGTATATATATATACATATATATATGTAATATATATGTATATATCTGACAATACTATAATATTGGCTATATTATATTTACATTACCACAGTGAGATGATTTTAGTCTCATGAACAACATTAGCTAATTGTTATTTACTAACTAATCTTAAAATGACTGTTCAGTACAGAAATGAAGCCCAACAATCATGTTTTACAGTCCTGTGGTCTCAGCCTCAGATACTCAACTAATCAAAGTGATGTCATGACAAAAATGAATGACCAACAAAACATTTTTTCTCCTTCATTTCTGTCAAACAAAGCTGTATGAAACGTTTCTCGCGGTTAGTATCATGGTTGCTAGGCAACCTGAACAGCGCGACGAAGGCTAGACCGTCCCATTTCACAAGCCTCTCACTTCCGCACTTCTCGTACTTATAGTACGCACCGTACGTAGTACGCGTAGTGCGCGTACTTCAAGCGTGCAGACCCTGAATTGGGACACAGCCATTGCCATTTGCGCTGTAAAGCCCTGTCCAGTAAACCTTCCATATGGCTGAAATTGAGCAGGCTGTGTCTGTACAGAGGTTAGAATTGATGAGGCTGCTTCACTGGTGAGCAGTAGCGGTTTTAGATACGGGCGACACGGGCGGTTGCCCGGGGCGGCATCGTGGTGGGGGCGGCATCACTGGCATCGGCAAAAAAAAAATTAAAAATTGCTCGTACTCATGCTGCCTCGACATCATGCCAGCGCATATTGGGGATGGCATAGGCACCGATCGGTTTTCTATCGCCCATTTGCTGGGAGTAAGGGCGCCCTTTGTTTGCGAGGTGCGCCTGCTGCTTGCGGCACAGGGAGGAGAGGGCGGGGCGGCGGGGGATTCTCTGGCTGGCTGGAGCAGCATCTAATAACCAACTCGCAAAATAAAACAAAATAAAAGCAAACCAACAACACGAAAACACCAGACATCATGATACAGACTTATAATTTGCACCGATGTTTTTCTATATTTCCCTCGGGATGAATAAAGCATAATCAATCAATCAATCGATACACGAAAAGTGAGCGCGAGAGCTCTCGGTGCGCCTGCTCGCTGCTGAAGTCAAAGTAAACTTTATTGTCATCTCCGCTACATACAGTCCAGTATATAGAGAGACGAGACGACGAGGCTCCAGTTACAGCAGTGCAAGTAAACGAACAATAAATATTTAAGAGTAAAAAAATAAATATACACTTTAGGACTCGGGGTAAAGGGATCAATAACAATTTAAAATGTATATTTTATATTTTGTTGATTCAAAGTCTCACACACAACCCGTTTTTAAAGTTTAAAAAAAGAGAAAAGAAGAGGAGTGTATCGACGTCCACAGTCGCCAGAGGCCGGGGACTGAGCCTGCCTATTTGCCTGACGCGCTGTCAACTGTACGCAATAATGCCAGAGGTGGAATTGCTTGCTTGTTCATTAAAGTGCTTGAAAAGTTTACAGAGCAATGTGATCGGCTCGCGATTCAAACTCTTAAAACATCACAGGCTCTAATGCAACAAGGGGAAACTCGTTGTGCTGCGGTCAACAAAAACTACGGCTACCCAGCCCTGCTCTCTGTCAAAATCAAACCAGTGAAAGACAGACTGACTCTTAATGTCACCGCTAGCACCCACTGACTCCCGTTACACATCACCATAGCAACCAAACAAATGAAAACCCAGTGATCATTAAAATTCAATATTTAATTATGCCTCCTACAAGGAGAAACGAGCAAAAGATACAGGTAAGCAGATGTGTCATTGGATAATGGCAGGTCATGTATCCTAAAACTTTCAGAATACTTTCTTAATTATGTGGGTTACAGCTCCTCCAAGAAGAAATGGTAAAAATAGTTACAGTAACAGACTAAACTCCAAACAATATATACAATAATATAATATTAATATAATACTAATTAGTCAGTGTCAATTGTTGATTTGTCCTGTTCTCATTGTATGAATAATTATGATGTCTGTTTAGTAGCCGTTTGCATACTATATTTTCTCTGTCTTCATACGTGTGTGTGTGTGTGTGTGGGGGGCGCCATAGGGAGTGTTCGCCCAGGGCGCCAAATAGGCTAGGACCGCCACTGCTGGTGAGCCAGTGCCACTGGAGATCATACGGGCCCATACCTTACCTTACTTTATGTTTCAGACTACAGGCTCTCAAGAGCTCTTTTCTTGCCATCTTGCCAGTGCTGTAATGTATGGACTTAAGTGCTTTATCTGTCTGTCTGTCTGTCTGTCTGTCTCTCTCTCTCTCACACACTCACACACACACACACACACACACACACACACACACACACACACACACACACACACACACGTGCAAGCAATGTGGGTACTTGTGTGACTGCAGCTTAAGAGCTATTATATAGAAGTAGCACATTTTCCTACACTACTGTCATTTTTGTTTCATTTTGAGTTCATGCTGTGATGACAGAGATGGGACTGACCTGTCTATGACTCACTGTCTTTGGTTCATTCTCTTTTCGTTTCTCTCTCCTTCTCTCTCTCTCGCTCTCTCTTTCTCTCTCTCTCTCTCAGAGATGGATTGATCAGTAAAGATGAGATGATAGCATATTTCCTTCGGGCTAACCCACTGCTGCAGTGTAAGATGGGACCAGGATTTGTCCATAACTTTCAGGAGATGACATACCTGAAGCCCACGTTCTGCGAACATTGTGCTGGATTTGTGTGTATCTATAATATCCTGCCATGTATACATATCCTGCCATATGTGTGTCATAATTACTCACTGCATGTGGAATGTAAAGTACCTAAATTAACTGAATCTAATACTATAAATTCTGCTGGTTATGGACTGGCATTTATACAGCACTTTACTAGTCTTACTGATCACTCAAAGCACTTTAGATTTTAAAGAGCAACTACAAGCAGTTAGCAATCATTCAGACGCCGTGGCTCAGGTGGTAGGCCACGTTGTCTACCAATCAGAATGTTGGTGTCTGTCCTCCTTGGGCAAAATGCAAAATTCTGAATTGCCTCCATTGGAGTGTGAGTGGATGGGTGTGTGCATGTTGTTCTTTTTATTTGTAGTTATAGATCAGGGATGGAAACTCATTTTACATCAAGGGCGACATGCAACCCACACTGTACATCTTTAAAATTACACAACAAGATTCTGGTAGCTCACTACCCAGAATGTCCTGTATTTATAAAACAAAGTTTTTGGTAATAAATGAAAGTGTTCTTTTTAAGAAAAATAATCTAATAATCTAATTTCTATAGTAGACAGTGCAAATCAATTACTTTAATTTAATTTAATTGTTAACCTATTGCTTAACTATTTTGTTGTAGTATAGATGGCTGTGGGGGAGGTCATTTTCAGTAGGAAATACTGTAAAAGTTAAAAGAAAAACACAGTTAAAAGTCCAAAAATGTATTCCGTGGGTGTGTGTGTGTGTGTGTGTGTGTGTGTGTGCGTGTGTGCGCATGCGAGAGATTAGGTAAATGAGACTTAGAAAGTACTTTAAATGCTCAAATAGAGGAAAGAGGTGCAATATAAGTGCAAGTCCATTTACAAGCCAGATCTAACCACAAATTCCTACAGAGCTTTAAATCTGTACAATTTCAGCACCCTATCTGCCTGTGGTCACTTTAGGTCTTTGGACTGTGGAAGGTTTTTCCTATATTGCTAAAGAAAACAAACACACGCACTGGGAAAAAATGCAAACTTCAAGCAGAATGCTTCAATCTAAGAACCTTGTTGCTGTGAGGTGACAGTGCTCACCACTGTCCCACCCATTCTAACACATTTAATTTTTAATTTTTAATTTCACAGGGTCTGTCATTTTGCTTGCTATAGTTCTCAGTTGCCTAAACATACCTGGGTACATACTGTTATGATACTACCCCGAGTCCTAAGCACAGACACAAAAGACGTGCACAGAGTTGCTGGAAATAGTGCAAACAGTTGTAATTGTGTCCTGTTTGTTTTCAAAATTTGCTGTGCTTTGTTGTGACCTGATGCTATTTTCTGTCTATTTTTTTACAGCTCTGGGGGATCATTAAACAGGGGTACAAATGCAAAGGTATAATTTTGCTGGCTTCTTCTGTGAAGGTCTTCCAAGATTAAAACAAAAATGAATAGAGAGAAATAACAATTAGCCCCCTCTGAAATCATCATTGCTAAAAAAAAATCCAACCTTAGCGCCACAGCCTAACCTTAGGATTTCAAGACAAGTAAAAAAAGCATCGCTTAAGGTCATTGTTAATAATGACTTACATAGCCAACCTGTGGGATTATTTTTTAATGGTGAGGGCAGCCACTCTAGTTCTTTGTAACTTTAACCAGAATTTTAGACGTGTCTTATACATCAAATCAAGATTGTAAAGACAGTGTGGCACAATCAAAAACTCAGAGTAGTGTAGCTTGATTTAGACATTTACAGGAAGTCTTGCGTCCAGTTGCGTCATAAGTTAATTTGCCCCTGAAGTATAATTCACACATAAGGTGCAGTGTTTCATCATCTATGATTCCTGTAGTAAAAAATTTCAAACTTTATGTACTGAAATGGCTACAGGTGGGACACAAAAAGTAGTTCTTACACACTATGCTGGTCTAAAATGCAAAATTGTATTTGGGTGGTGAGTCCTGTACAGTCCTGATTTATGCAGGATCCTCTGAGGTGGACGTCCATTTGCAGAGAGAAAGAAATTTGACATTCAGGTGATGTAGAGGCTAAATCAGGAGAAGGGTGTGAGTTAGGCTGATGTAAGAATGTGTTGTTGCTGCCTGTGAAGCTACTGTTCCAACAACAAAGCAAGAAAGTTGATCTTCACATTCGAACTGCCAAACTGTCAGGATACTATGGATACTTGAATACATTTGACTATATGCTTCTATTTTTGCTTTGCAGACTGTGGTGTTAACTGTCATAAACAATGCCGTGAGCTGCTGGTTCTGGCCTGTAGGAAGCTGATTCGCTCTGGCTCTCTGGGCAGTGTTTCTCCAGTCAGAGGAACTCACAGCTCACTGCCCAGCAGCCCCACATTGCCTGCCTGTCAAGGTCATTTTTAGCTACTGCAAACACTGCATACACTCAAAAAAGTGAAAATGGGAGGTGATTACCTTTGCAAAAGTCTAACTTATAATTAGAACAAAATAATTTAATGTTTCTATGGTGCGTGCTTAGATCATATACGATCTGAACGAAATTCAATGACTTAAGACTTGTTAAATTTATTCTTGTTAAGATGACATGATACAATGTAGCAAGAGTTTTTAGTTGCCTGGAACTGCGATTTCAGAAGTCACGTAAGATTTTAAACCACAGGAAAATCACTGGGGTTTTAAGAGGCAGAAAGCATTACTGCACTACTATAGTAAAAAAAACTAATGCCTTTACTTTGTACATTTGATGCTTAGATCCTAAGCAGCTGCAACCAAGCCTAAATACCTGAGGTGTATCATGACTCTATAAATAATTTGCTCACAGTCCTCTGTTTTGTTTTTTTTCAGATGAGGACGAGGTGTTTGAGTTCCCCGCTGTCACACCAGCAGTTCCAGCTCTCGACACTCAGTCCATCACCCTGATGACGGGCTCAGCCCAGAGAATCTCTGTGCGCCTGCAGAGAGCCACCACAAGCCAGGCTACGCAGACTGAACCACTGTGGCCTGAACATGCCTGGGAAGTGGCAGACAGTGGTGCTCACACCTTCCCCAAAATGAAATACAGAACTCACAGGAAAATGTTTAAAAACAAGGGTTTCGCCTGCTGGGAAAACCAGAGTGGCAGGCAGTACCAGGCAGGTTCTGCACCACACTGCACTGGAAGCATTTTTTTTAATTATTCTTTGGATTTTTGTTGTGCCTTTATATAAATCAATTTGAATTCAAATGAATTGATTTTTTTTAACAGATAGATACCTTGGTCAGCAGATCTGGTGGGGTTGTGAGTAAAAATGAAAAACAGTGCATAGAGAGAGAAGACTAAAGTTAATGACATTCAGTAGTGACATGTAAACATATCAGCAGTGAAAAGAGGAGGAGAGCGGCTCAGTGCATCCTGGGAAGTCAACCAGTGTAAACCAGTAATAACTAAGGCATGGTTCAGGGTCACTTGATTCAACTAAGCTGTCAGTCTCCTGAACCCAGACTGATTGCTTTGCCTCACATTCTACTTTTGATTTGTTCTTTTTGTTTCTTTTTGGGTTAGATAACTTATTACAGTGTTAGGACCAGTGTTGGTCAAGTTACTTGAAAAAAGTAATTAGTTACCCATTACTGATTACGTCTCCAAAAAGTAATCCCATTACTTTACTAATTACTTATTATTAAACGTAATTAGTTACTTAGCTACTTAGCTACTTTTCTTTTTTTTTTCTTTTTTTTTCTTGTTTATTTTCTTTTCTTTTCACTTGTTAAATACGGGATAGACTTGACTGGGGAAAAGAAAGGGGAGAAAAAAAGGGAAAGAAAAACAGCGGGGAAGAGGGACGGGGATAAAGGGCAAAAAACAAAAACCAACAAAATAAGCAGACATAAAATACATATATCAATCACCTGGATCACCTGTTGAGAAAGAAAAAAGAGAAAACCAGCAGAAGAAAAAAAAAGAGCAACATAATAAATAACATCATGATGATCTATGGGAATGTAACAGTAAAAACTAAATATTAAACATTATTGTGCAGCACGTAAGATCGACAGCGCACAGTGTGCTTTGAGGTAGGAGCCAAAAAGGGTGTAATTTGTGTGTGTGAGTCCCCGTGTGTACACCTGTGAGCATGAGCGCGCTTGTATTTAAAAGGTTCCTTCATGTAATGATCTGCTAGAGGGTGTGGGGGCCACAGCCCAGTCCTCCAGGGCATGAAGCAGGTATGGAGGAGATCAAGGCTCCAGACATCCAGAGGCCCTCAGAACACAAGAGACCAAGGAAGACCAACAGAGGCGCGCCACTATCCCAGAAAGAGCTGAGGAGAGCCCCAGATGAGGGGTCACTCAGCAGCCGCGGAGCAGAAGCCAGGGGGGGTTGCAGTGACGTGCCCGTGAGCTCCGCTGGCAGCCAGCTGTGCCAGAGTGACCGAGCCCCAGGCCGAGAGGCCGAGGGCACCCCACCCCCGAAGTGGCCCCAACGAGCCCCAGGTTCGAGGCCCTGACAAGCAGCCACCAAGGAGTGAGCCGGTGGGTACCCGGACGCCCATCCCCAGTCACAAAGAATCACCAACGCACTGATAACTGAGGGCGTCTGCCACTGGCAGTGGAAGTGGTGGGGGGAGATAGGTCTCCATACCTTGGAGGGGCTGAGATGTCCCTAGAGAGGTGGCGTCTGATACCCAACCTGACATATAGACACAGACATACAGGCACACGCAGATACAAACATCCATTCCCACCCCCCTCATGCTCTCATATGCAATTACTCAACACTCACCCAACGTGGAGACAGACATAAAGAGACACTGTACACACTCTAAGCCCCAGGTCTAGGTACCCTTGCCCCCGGAGGGGGAAACTGCACCCAGACCCAAGTAGTGTTACCCTTTTCCCTGGGGTGGAGAGAAGCAGACTGCCCCGGCTCAGCAGCAGCAGGGAGCCCCCACATTCCAGACCCCAATCGGACGGCCAACTCCTCCTCCTAGCCCCCCTGCTCCAACAGGCCGCAGAGAACGGGGGGGTGTGAAGACTCCAAACCTCCCTCCGCCCGCTCAAATGTAGTGTTGATGCATGTGTGTTCTAAGGTGCATTTAAAACCCAGGAGGGCATGGAGCTACCTGCCAGAGAGCAGCAGGTAAGCGCATAACCCCTCCTGATAGCCCTCGATGTCTACATGTATTTAAAATTGAGAGGTGGGCTACGACGTCAGGGGTGAGGTTGTACACCCTGATGGTCTTTTGGGTACAGTGTAGCTTGCCCACCCCCAAGGTCCTCTATGTATGTGTAATGAGAGTGTGAGTAATGTGAATGTCTAAGTTGTGGGATAAAATTGAGGCACAGGCAGCCAGAAGGGGACAGAGGGGGGGATGCCTCCCCTGCACCCTGGTGACACACCTTTACCCCAAGGCCCTGCATGTGTGGGTGATTGTGGTGGAGCGGGAAGAGGGAGGCAGCTGGAGATGGGGAGGGAAGGAAGGGAGGGGCAAGTGACCCCTCCCTGGGGCCATCTCCCCCGCTGACCCCAGTAGGCACCCCCATACTCTGCAACCCGCCAGGGAAAGGGGGGCCCAGGCCCATCCGGACCGAGGCCTAGTTCAGCAGCGCCGCCCGGCCCCACAGAGCCCAGGACACCCCCGCTAGGTGATGGAGCTGATCAACGGAGCCCAGAGCAATTGAGATGAGATGAGATGAGATAGCCTTTATTTGTCAGTTGCAAGTCTTTTGCCCACTACCGAGATGACAGACCTTGCCGACCGTACATACAATACAAACATCACATTGGGGAGACAGATCAGGCCAGGTAGCGAGGAAAAAAAAATCGAAATATGTAACACAAAAGGATAATACAGGAATGCACAGATATCAACACACCATAACACAATAAACACAGACAAGCAACATGGGAAAGTGTTCCAGTGTGTACATCTGATCTGGGACCGCTGCAATCTTCGACTGCGCCTCCAACTGACCCGATGTCCACATCAGAGGGGAGGTAAGCATTGGAGGTGGCGTTGGGTAGGGAGGGTGATGCGTCAGTGAGTGCTTATCAGTATCAGTATATGTATGTGTGTGCGTGTCCATAGTTCAGCTGAGACAGTGTCCTTCGCCCTGCCAGGCTAAGTAAACGGTCTTCCAGCCAACCCAGGTGGCCTTGTATGGAATGGGAAGGAACAGACTCAACACAGTCGTTATCAGGGAGTTTTTGTTCAGCTCCAGCCTTGAGCCCACAGCTGGCGCCGAAGGGGTAGCCGCATTATGATGGTGATTTTTCTTTTTGCCAACAACTCATGAGAATTTCAAGTTGTTTTTAACACTCCGACACTGGTCTCTCAATCTCCCGTTGGATAGCTGCGAGTTTCTCCATGATGTTATTAGCCGTCGATTCCGTGATCTTGTCACTCTTTTGCTCACAGAGCAGATTCTGAGACCTCACGACCGCAGCCAATTGATCTGATGTGGTGGCAGAGGCTGTATCAAGACTAATGTAATCTAATAGATAATTTCTATATTGTTTTCTTGGCTATGCATAGGGCAGTGAAAACCACATGGGCTATATTCTTTTCTGTAGTGACATTATCTAAGCTGCCCAACAAACACACAAAATGGGAAGTTGGAATGTTACATTTCAGACACTTCGATAAGTCTTCACATATCTCGCGCCAAAACTTCTGCACTGGTGGACAGAACCAAAGAGCGTGGATGTAATTGTCCGGTGAATTGGTTTGGCAGTGTGAGCAGTTGTTGGTAGACGTAAAGCCCATCTTGAACATCCGATGACCTGTATAGTGCACTCTATGTAGTATTTTGTATTGAATTAATTGAAGACTGGGATTTCTAATTAAATGAAAGGTTTTTAAGCATATCTGAGACCAGACGTTTTGGTCTAAGTTAACTGATAAATCCACTTCCCATTTTGCAATAGGAAGTGATATTGATTCATCTGTTTTAGAAAGCATTCTGTATATTTTGGAAAGTAATTTTGGGGTTTTAAGAGTAAGAAATTGTACCACACTTGGTGGTGTTTGTAGTTCAACTTGACCCGGTTTAAATTTCTTTTTTACTATGGATTTAATTTGTTGTTATTCTAATAATCTTTTCTTGTTGATCTCATATTGTGTAACTAGTCTGTCAAATGGAATAAATTCCATTCCTTCTAATATATGTTCTAAGTATCTACAGCTTGATTCCTTTATCACTCCAATCTGGAAAGTTTATCATATTTTTTTTTGTAATATGTCAAGCTTGTTCCAGATAGGTGTTCGTTTGCATGGGATTAATGAAGACTCTGTCAATTTTAGAAACTCCCACCATGCTGTCAGAGAAGAGCTGATGTTGACGCTTTTGAAGCATTCATGTCGTTGGATGTTTGAGCTGATAAATGGTAGGTCTGAAATCTCAAGATTATTGCAAAGTGCTTGTTCTACATCTAGCCAAGGTTCGTCTAAGAGGGTATGTTTTAGCCATCCTGAGATAAGCTGAAGCCTGTTGGCTAAGAAGTAGTGCTGAAAGTTAGGTAGTTCTAATCCTCCTTTATCCTTGGTCTTTTGTAGTGTTTTTAAGCTTATACATGGGGTTTTATCTTTCCAAAGGAATTTGGACATATATGAATCTAGAGATCTGAACCAATCTTGTGGTGGTTTAGTTGGGATCCTTGAGAATAAATAATTTATTTTTGGTAAGACCATCATTTTTATAGTGGTAACCCTTCCCATGAGTGATATGGGTAGACATTTCCATCTAGCCAGATCGCCTTCTACCTTCTTTAAAAGTGGGATATGGTTTAATTTAGTTAGATCTGCAAGCTTGGGAGAAACATTAACACCTAAGTATTTTATATTTCCTGATTGCAGTGGTGTAGAAGAAGAATTATAGAAGGGGCAATTAATCTGAAGGACTGTAGATTTTGACCAGTTAATTGAGTAATCTGATATTCTTGCAAAAGAGTTTATCAATTCAATCACCCCAGAGAGATTGGTTTGTGAGTTTTGGAGAAAAAGTAGCACATCATCCGCATAAAGGCTGATTTTATGTTCCACGTTCTTGCATTTTATGCCCTTAGTTACTGAATTCTGTCTAATTGCTGCCGCTAGTGGTTCAATAAAAATTGCAAACAGTGAAGGGGAGAGTGGGCATCCCTGCCTGGTGCCCCTCAGGAGACAGAAGCTGGAGGATGTTTGGTAATTTGTTTTGACACAAGCTGTTGGGGAATTGTATAATATTTTTAACCAGTTAATGAAAGAGGATCCAAAACCAAATTTGTGTAAAGTTGCAAATAGAAATTTCCAGTTAACTCTGTCAAATGCTTTTTCTGCATCTAAAGAAAATATTGTAGTTTCGATGTTTTTACTGTATGAGTAGTCTATCAAATTAAGTAATCTACGTGTATTTGTTGATGAGTGCCTACCTTTTATGAAACCAGTTTGGTCAGGATGAATTAAGAGGGGGGTTATTTTCTCTAATCTCTTTGAGAGAGCTTTGCAGATTATGTTAAGGTCTACATTTATAAGGGATATTGGATGATAGTTTGAGGGATATACAGGGTCTTTGCCTGGTTTTAGGAGGAGATTAATTCAATTCAATTCAATTTTATTTATATAGCACCAAATCACAACAAAAGTCGCCTCAAGGCGCTTTATATTGTACAGTAGATCGCACAATAATAGATACAGAGAAAAACCCAACAATCATATGACCCCCTATGAGCAAGCACTTTGGCGACAGTGGGAGGGGAAAAACTCCCTTTTAACAGGAAGAAACCTCCGGCAGAACCAGGCTCAGGGAGGGGCGGGGCCATCTGCTGCGACCGGTTGAGGTGAGAGAAGGAAAACAGGATAAAGACATGCTGTGGAAGAGAGACAGAGGTTAATAACAGATATGATTCGATGCAGAGAGGTCTATTAACACATAGTGAGTGAGAAAGGTGACTGGAAAGGAAAAACTCAATGCATCATGGGAATCCCCGGCAGCCTACATCTATTGCAGCATAACTAAGGGAGGATTCAGGGTCACCTGGTCCAGCCCTAACTATATGCTTTAGCAAAAAGGAAAGTTTTAAGCCTAATCTTGAAAGTAGAGATAGTGTCTGTCTCCTGAATCCAAACTGGAAGCTGGTTCCACAGAAGAGGGGCCTGAAAACTGAAGGCTCTGCCTCCCATTCTACTTTTAAATACTCTAGGAACAGCAAGTAGGCCTGCAGAGCGAGAGCGAAGTGCTCTAATAGGGTGATATGGTACTACAAGGTCATTAAGATAAGATGGGGCCTGATTATTTAAGACCTTGTATGTGAGGAGCAGGATTTTGAATTCAATTCTGGATTTAACAGGAAGCCAATGAAGGGAAGCCAAAACAGGAGAAATATGCTCTCTCTTTCTAGTCCCTGTCAGGACTCTTGCTGCAGCATTTTGGATCAGCTGAAGACTTTTCAGCGAGTTTTTAGGACATCCTGATAATAATGAATTGCAGTAGTCCAGCCTGGAAGTAATGAATGCATGAACCAGTTTTTCAGCATCACTCTGAGACAGGATATTTCTAATTTTAGAGATGTTGCGCAAATGGAAGAAAGCAGTCTTACATATTTGTTTAATATGTGCACTGAAGGACATGTCCTGGTCAAAAATGACTCCAAGGTTCCTCACAGTGTTACTGGAGGCCAAGGTAATGCCATCCAGAGTAAGAATCTGCTTAGATACCATATTTCTAAGATTTTCAGGGCCGAGTACAATAACCTCAGTTTTATCTGAATTAAGAAGCAGAAAGTTAGTGGCCATCCAGGTCTTTATGTCTTTAAGACATTCCTGCAGTTTAACTAATTGGTGTGTGTTACCTGGCTTCATGGATAGATAGAGCTGCATGTCATCTGCATAGCAGTGAAAATTTATGCTATGTCTCCTAATGATGCTGCCTAAGGGAAGCATGTATAATGTAAACAGAATTGGTCCTAGCACTGAACCCTGTGGAACTCCATAATTGACCTTAGTGTGTGAAGAGGACTCTCCATTTACATGTACAAATTGGAGTCTATTAGATAGATATGATACAAACCACTGCAGTGCAGTACCTTTAATACCTACAGCATGTTCTAGTCGCTCTAATAGGATATTATGGTCGACAGTATCGAACGCTGCACTGAGGTCTAGCAGGACAAGCACAGAGATGCAAGCACTGTCAGAGGCCATAAGAAGATCATTTGTAACCTTCACTAAAGCTGTTTCTGTGCTGTGATGAGCTCTGAAACCTGACTGAAACTCTTCAAATAAGCCATTCCTCTGCAGACGATCTGTTAGCTGTTTGACAACTACTCTTTCAAGGATTTTTGATATGAAAGGAAGGTTGGAGATTGGCCTATAATTAGCTAAGACAACTGGGTCTAGAGATGACTTTTTGAGTAAAGGCTTAACTACAGCCACCTTTGAAGGCCTGTGGTACATAGCCGATTATTAGAGATAGGTTGATCATATTTAAGATCGAAGAATTAATTAATGGCAGGACTTCTTTGAGCAGTTTTGTAGGAATGGGGTCTAAAAGACACGTTGATGGTTTGGAGGAATTAATTATTGAAGTGAACTCAGAAAGATCAATTGGAGTTAAAGAGTCTAACTGAATATCAATGGTACTAAATGTAGCTGTAGATAATATTACATCTGTGAGATGATTATTGGTAATTATTTCTCTAATGGTAAAAATTTTATTTGTGAAGAAGTTCATGAAGTCATTACTAGTTAATGTTAAAGGGATGGTTGGCTCAAAAGAGCTCTGACTTTTTGTCAGCCTGGCTACAGTGCTGAAGAGAAACCTGGGGTTGTTCTTATTTTCTTCAATCAGTGACGAATAGTAAGATGTTCTGGCTTTGCGGAGGGCTTTCTTATAAAGCAGCAAACTATTTCTCCAGGCTAATTGATGATCCTCTAAATTTGTGACACGCCATTTCCTCTCCAGTTTACGAGTAATCTGCTTTAGGCTACGTGTTTGAGAAATATACCACGGAGTCAGGTACTTCGGATTTGAGGCCTTAGTTTTCACAGGAGCTACAGTATCCAGAGTCGTACGTAGTGAGGTGGTAAAATTATTAACAAGATAATCGACCTCTGTTGGGGTAGCATTCAGATAGCTGCTCTGCTCTATGTTTGTACAGGGCATTGAAGATGATAACAGTGGGTGGATTATATTCTTAAACTTAGTTACAGCGCTTTCAGAAAGACATCTACTGTGATAAAGTCTACTCTCCACCGCTGTGTAATCAGTTATTGTAAATGTAAATGTTATCAGGAAATGGTCAGACAGGAGAGGGTTTTCAGGAAACACTGTTAAATGTTCAGTTTCTATGCCATATGTTAAAACAAGATCTAGAGTGTGATTAAAGTGGTGGGTGGGTTCTTTTACATTTTGAGAGAAGCCAATTGATTCTAATAACAGATTAAATGCCATGTTGAGGCTGTCATTTTTAGCATCTACATGGATGTTAAAATCACCCACAATAATTATTTTATCTGAGCTGAGCACTAAATCAGATAAAAAGTCTGAGAAATCAGAGAGAAACTCTGTGTAAGGCCCAGATGGACGATAGACGATAACAAGTAAGACTGTTTAATGTTTGCAGAATTCATATTTGATGGAAGTCTGCCCTTTTCTTTGATTTCCAACAACGTTCTGTAAAAAACTGGTGCTAGAATCGTCCAGAATTCTTTGTAGAATTCTGCAGGAAAGCCATCTGGACCTGGAGCCTTATTATTGGGCAGACTTATCACGGCTTCCTGGAGTTCACCTGGCGTCAGTGGTGAATCCAGTGCCATTGATTGAGTTTCTAGTAATTTTGGAAGAGTTATGTTGTCCAAAAACTGATCAATTTCCTTTTTAGATGGGTTTATTTGTGGTGAATACAACGTTTTATAGAAATCTCTGAAAATGTTGTTTATTTGTTTCGGGTCATATACTTTGTTCCCAGATGAATCTTGAACAGCACATATAGTTGTTTTTTCTTTATTTATTTTTAGCTGGCTTGCTAGAAATTGACCGGATTTATAACCATGCTCATAATTTTGTAAGCGTAGTCTTTGTATTAAGAATTTTGTTTTTTTATCAATTATCTCATTTAATTCTAGTTTCGTTTTGCGTATTTTGTTCAATGGTTCCTGATCTTGGTGGGACACGTAGGCTTCTTCTAGGGATTTGATGGTTTTTTCTAATTCCTGAATATTTTTATTTTCTTCTTTCTTTTTATGTGATGAGAAAGAAATTATTTTACCTCTCATCACAGCTTTCCCTGCTTCCCATGGAACAGAAGCTGATGTTCCGGGAGTGTCATTGAAGTCTAAATATGAAGTCCACTCTTTTTAAAAATATTTAATAAAGTCTTCATCTTTAAGTAGTGATGTATTAAATCTCCAGTTTTTACTTGGCGTAGTATTATTCTTGTGCATTAGTGTTAAAGATACAGGAGCATGATCGCTGACAGCTATAGGGTGAATCTCAGTGTCTGAAATGTCGCTCAGCAGTGAGCTGCTGACCAAAAAATAATCCAGACGAGAGTAGGAGTGATGAACATGTGAGAAGAAAGTGTATTCCTTACTGTTGGGGTGAAGGGAGCGCCATGCATCGCAAAGGCCAAAGTCGCTCATATACCGTTTGATTATATTTGTGGACTGCCAATTATGCTGAGTTCCTGCTGTGTTGAGCCTATCCATTTCTTCATTTAGTCCAAGGTTGAGGTCGCCTCCAAGAACAAGTGTGCCATCTAAGTGTTCAGAGAGTACACTGAAAAAAACGTGAAAGAATGGGGGATCATCAACATTTGGACCATATACACTTACAATACATAGCGTTTTATCAAGTATAGATAGTTTAATGATTAAGAATCTGCCCTCTGGATCTATAACTGTATCGAGTACTGTGAAATTAATATTTTTATGGATTAAAATTGCTACTCCCCTTTGTCTAGAATTATAACAAGCTGAGAACACATTAGGAAACTCAGGTGTTTTAAGTTCATTCGAACCTCTAAGAGGTCTGTGGGTCTCTTGTAAAAGGACAACATCTGCCTGTAGTTTTTTGAGTTGGTTAAATATTTTTAACCTCTTTTCTCTGGAGGCAGCTCCATTTACATTCCATGTAACAAACCTTAGTGCACCCATAGATGTCTGTGTATAACTAGGGGTGTGCGCTGTGTGTGTCGCTTAGACAGGTGGAGAGAATACATCACTTGTTCATAACTAAAGAGAAGGAGAGAGAGAAAAAATGTGTGGCGAGATGCTCCCTGAGTCTGACTATGTGTGTGCATATTTACTAATATGAGTACGCTTGGCTTAAGTGTGTGTATCCTATAGGTCTGTGTGCGCTGTCTGACTGAGGTAAATGTGCTGCCGTTGAGCGCATGATTGTGCGTGATCGTGCTGTGCGTATAATGTCGAAATAAAGTATGTTGTTTGTGGATGAGTTTGGAAGCAGGTGATCGAAGCAGTGAAAGAAAATAAAAAAGAAAGAAACCAAGGACAAGGGTGAGCAGCATAAAAACAAGAGGGGGAAAAAGAGAGAAAAAAACGAGAAGAAAAAAACCCCCCGGAAACATTCCAATTAAACCATTGACAGAGAGTGACGGTGTAAATTCTGCTATGATATCACACTTAAGATGCAATTTGATACTGGTAAGTTAAACAGATGTTAATGCAAGTTAGTGTGAGTGGATATGAAAAGGGTGTACCGGATTCTTATCTGGTGTGAAGTTAATACAGCCACGGAGTGATGCCGGGGTCGCGGTAAAGCTATCCATCCACGTAGAGCCGGTCCACAGTGATGACAGCGCGAGAGCCCTTCTGGATGAAGCCGCATCGGATTGGGAAGAGGACCCTGCGTCGTTCCAGGATCTCTTTAGGGAACTGGTTGTTCACGCTGATGTCCGTTCCTTTTGATTCCCTGCCGCGACTTTTCACCTGTTCCTTTTGTTTGAAGTGGCCGAATTTGGCCACAATAGGACGTGGTCTCCCGGCCGCTGCCCGCATGGGGCCGATGCGATGCACTCTATCAAAGGCGATGTTCTCCACCATGTCCTCCGGCAGCTTCAGGTGGGTTTTGATGAAGCTTTTCACCGTAGTCTCCGCGTTTTCTCCAGCGGCTTCTGGAATACCAGAAAATACAAGATTATCACGCATGCCACGAGCTTGTAGATCAATAACTGTCTCTTTTATTTTTTTTTATTTTCTCTGTTGGGGAACATTTTATGTGAGACATTTCACCGACTCCCTTAGCGTGGCATTTTCAGCAGCGAGCGTTTCCACCTGCTGCTGGCTGAACTCCAGGGATTCTCGCAAGGATTTAAATTCCCGGTGAAGAATCTCCACCAAGGACAGCCTTGCGTCGAAACTGGACAATCGCTTGTCAATTGACTCCAGTATGTCGGTAATATGTTTGCCGGCTGGCGATGTTGTGCCGGGGGAATCTGCCGGGCGACATCTTTTCGACGAGGGCGTCTCAGATTTGGCCGGGGAAGCTGCACTCTGGGTCTTCTTCATCACGAGATCCTGGAAGCACTGATCGATATAATCTTGGAGAGCCTCTAAACTCTCCCCGTTGTTCTCCAGGGTGTTGAAGATGATTTAGACAAATCTTGTTAGTTATAAGATAATTGATAAGTGTATTTGGTAATACTGAAGCTTAAAGGAATTTGTTCAATTCTAAACTACCATTCGCTTTAATTTTCCGCCAAAATCTCCAGCGTCTGACGTCAGTTACAACATGAGTCGCTTACCTTGTATGTCACTTAGCTACTTTTAAAAACCATGATATGTGTATCATGGTTTTTAAAGTAGCTAAGTGAATACGTAATAAAGCAATAGACCTTTCAGCCCAATTCTACTTTTTCTGCATAATCCATTATGTAAAATTAAATCAAATGGAAAGCCTCTTTCTAAAAATTGTTTTATTTGTTTAAATCTTTCAATTTTATGCACATTGCATTAAGCAAAAAATGTTTTTACAGGCAACAGTCTTTGACTTGAAGAAATGTGTTTAACATTTAAACCTATTTTCTGCATATTCGAGCATATAAAATATAATGTTTTGTGTTTACACTCACTCTTTCAAATACAGTGGCTTGCAAAAGTATTCGGCCTCCTTGAACTTTTCCACATTTTGTCACAATACAGCCACAAACATGAATCAATTTTATTGGAATTCCACATGAAAGACCAATACAAAGTGGTGTACACGTGAGAAGTGGAACAAAAATCATACATGATTCCAAACATTTTTTACAAATAAATAACTGCAAAGTGGGGTGTGCGTAATTATTCAGCCCCTTGAGTCAATACTTTGTAGAACCACCTTTTGATGCAATTACAGCTGCCAGTCTTTTAGGGTATGTCTCTACCAGCTTTGCACATCTAGAGACTGAAATCCTTGCCCATTCTTCTTTGCAAAACAGCTCCAGCTCAGTCAGATTAGATGGACAGCGTTTGTGAACAGCAGTTTTCAGATCTTGCCACAGATTCTCGATTGGATTTAGATCTGGACTTTGACTGGGCCATTCTAACACATGGATATGTTTTGTTTTAAACCATTCCATTGTTGCCCTGGCTTTATGTTTAGGGTCGTTGTCCTGCTGGAAGGTGAACCTCCGCCCCAGTCTCAAGTCTTTTGCAGACTCCAAGAGGTTTTCTTCCAAGATTGCCCTGTATTTGGCTCCATCCATCTTCCCATCAACACTGACCAGCTTCCCTGTCCCTGCTGAAGAGAAGCACCCCCAGAGCATGATGCTGCCACCACCATATTTGACAGTGGGGATGGTGTGTTCAGGGTGATGTGCAGTGTTAGTTTTCCGCCACACATAGCGTTTTGCATTTTGGCCAAAAGTTCCATTTTGGTCTCATCTGACCAGAGCACCTTCTTCCACATGTTTGCTGTGTCCCCACATGGCTTGTGGCAAACTGCAAACGGGACTTCTTATGGTTTTCTGTTAACAATGGCTTTCTTCTTGCCACTCCTCCATAAAGGCCAACTTTGTGCAGTGCACGACTAATAGCTGTCCTATGGACAGATTCCCCCACCTGAGCTGTAGATCTCTGCAGCTCGTCCAGAGTCACCATGGGCCTCTTGGCTGCATTTCTGATCAGCGCTCTCCTTGTTCGGCCTGTGAGTTTAGGTGGACGGCCTTGTCTTGGTAGGTTTACAGTTGTGCCATACTCCTTCCATTTCTGAATGATCGCTTGAACAGTGCTCCGTGGGATGTTCAAGCTTGGGAAATCTTTTTGTAGCCTAAGCCTGCTTTAAATTTCTCAATAACTTTATCCCTGACCTGTCTGGTGTGTTCTTTGGACTTCATCATGTTGTTGCTCCCAATATTCTCTTAGACAACCTCTGAGGCCATCACAGGGCAGTTGTGGAGCTGTTTTGCAAAGAAGAATGCGCAAGAATTTCAGTCTCTAGATGTGCAAAGCTGGTAGAGACATACCCTAAAAGACTGGCAGCTGTAATTGCAGCAAAAGGTGGTTCTACAAAGTATTGACTCAGGGGGCTGAATAATTACGCACACCCCACTTTGCAGTTATTTGTTTGTAAAAAATGTTTGGAATCATGTGGGATTTTCGTTCCACTTCTCACGTGTACACCACTTTGTATTGGTCTTTCATGTGGAATTCCAATAAAATTGATTCATGTTTGTGGCTGTAATGTGACAAAATGTGGAAAAGTTCAAGGGGGCCGAATACTTTTGCAAGCCACTGTAGATGGAAGTAAAACACAGCAGAAAATAAATAAAATCAAAGATTCAGCAGCACTGAGTCCTGTCACTCTTAAATCTATGTTCACCTGTTTAGCAGGAGTGGGGCGGGTGGAGGTTTGCCCACAGCGGTCATGTCAGTGGGGGGATCCGTGGGTTTCTCTGTGAATGTCACATTCCCGTGGCAGCGTGCTCGATGCTTGCTCAGATTTGAAGTTTAATTTTTCGCTATAGAAAGAAATTTTCTTCCCACGCAGAGTGTACAACGGACGCTAATGTTTTTGTCACTTTGTACGGAATTAAACTTAAAGTAATGCAAGTGCGTCCACGCTTTAAACGCTGCATGGCTGTAGTCTCTCCCACACTCCATATCATTGTTGATCTGCACACGCTTACGTTATTGTCATGAGACACTCTCAAAAACAAAATCACGATGGTTTAGTAACGCAGTAAGGCAGTGTGCTTACAGGAAAGTAACAGTAATCTAATTACTTATATAGTATGCAACAGTAATCCCTTATGTTATTCGTTACTTGAAAAAAGTAATTGGATTATAGTAACACATTACTGCCCATCTCTGGTCTTTAGTTAAAAAAAAAAAATAAATACATTGATGCCACAAACTCAAACACACATGTCTCTCTTCTTTCTTCCACTCCAGAACAGCTGACTTGGTTACAGTGGCGAGAACCGCTCGTGGAGATCCAGAAAGCCCCTAGTTGCTAAGACCAGGAGGTTCTTCTCTCAGGGGGATGTTCTTGGCTTTCTAAGGTCCCCCTTCAAAAACATGGAGTCATCATGTCCTCTCTAGACTTCAGCATGACACAGACAGAGCGACATGGAGCTGAAGTCAGGGAGAAGATCTTTATAACATACAGTGTGTTAGCTCCGGGCAGAAAGACACAAAGATGAAGGTTTTTCCTTGTGGATTGTTGGCCAGTTGCTTCACAACATCAAGCTTTCAAATGGAGCTCAGGAAGAATGTGAACAGAAATGATCTGGTGATGGATTTTAATAAAGAGATGCAACATCAAGGTCCTGATGTCACATGATCATAGCAAGGGGAATTTTTTGGATGTTTGTATGTGTAGATGGAAATAAAAGGAAACAGAACCTGAATGTAAAGGGAAACCAACAGAACATCTAGCACAAAGACCCATGAAATAGCATTTCTATAGTGACAGCTGCAGAGCGGTCCACCTTAATTTTATCTTGCAGGGTTTTTTTCAGCAAAAAAAATGCTGCAGACAACCTCAATCATTCTGTTGTGATCTCTCTTTCTCCCATCATTTATCTCTTATCAATGATGATAAAAGCATTTTTTACAAATGCTGTACACCATCAAGTGTGGAAGGTTTCACAAGTATGCGTTGTGATTTGTGTTTTCCTATTTTTCTGTGTCAAAACAAATAAAAAGTACATATTTATGTAATGTTATGTCATTTTGGTTTTGCTATCTGAAGGGATGTTTTTCATTGTAATTTGATGTTTGCACCGACTTTAAAGTTAAAACGTGTCTGATTTTGAGCCTGACAGTGCAAGGTGCAGTGAGTCACACTCAGTAACTAAGTTAGCTTTTGCTACCATGCTGTTGTTTGTGAGGTCCTGTTAGGAAGCCTCAAGCTGAGCATTTTTATCATCACCATCCTGGTCTTTATAGGACATGACAAGCGAGGGGTTGATCTGACGTAGAAATCAAGAAACAATGTATGCCGTGGTGCTTTACAGTGTAATATACAAAAATATATATTAAATATACTAAAGAGAAAGTGATCACTCTGTGCAACTCCTAGCAGAGTTCTGTCCCATAAAGGGAGCTTTATTGCTCCAGCTGTACTGTAAATGAGTGCCATCTTGTGGCCACGTTTGGTAATGTTTCTGGAAACTAGCTTTACTATGAGCCAGTGATGATTATTTTTAATGAGACTGTAAGGTTGTATAGTGCAAATGTTGGCACTATGAGGTTACCCTTATCAGTGTAGAGGCTGCAGCACTTGTAAACAATCATCCAGTTATTACTATTATTATCATAAACTCTTAGATCTGTTACTACTCCTTCAAGGAGAGGTCTGGACTTTGACCAGGCGTTACCACTGCAGTTTGATTCTTTTCTTTGTCAACCATTCTACTGTAGGTATGATGGTGTGCTTGAGAAGTAAACAGTGCAGTCAAAATAACTGGTACAATTGCTGTAACAAGCAGTTTTATTAATTATAGAAAAAAAAAAAAAAAAATATATATATATATATATATATATATATATATATATATATATATATTTTAAATGCAAGTAAAGTAATTAAAAACATCCATTAGTTCTAGTAAAAATAAAGTTAAAGAAAGAGTGGACAGGCAGTGTAGGTCACTATTAAAGCTGCTATTGACCGTAAGTGATTACACAACAATACCACTGCATACAATTCCATGATAAAGATTGAGATATCACCACAGAGCACCCTGCTCCAAGTGACTACCACCAGGGTGTCCTGGTGGCAAGACGGAAGGACCAGTGTTAAAGTTCACCTTTTTTAAATACATTTTCTCCCATTTACTCACTAGTATTATTATTGTTGTTGTTGTTGTTGAATGAATAATTCATTTTCTGTCTTTATTCCCTTTATTTTCTTTTTTTTTTTCAGCCCTGTTTTTAGCCCTACAAAGTAACATTCTGATATCCAGAGATATACCAATCAGGAAACCCCCGGAGGTGTGAAACATCTGATTCACTAGGCCGACTTCATTACAGGATCTCCAACTGGTGAGAGCCATATAAACAAGGATGTTTTGCATCTGAGCTGACCATCAATGAAGGTCTGGAGTCCAGCTTAGAGCTGGCAGACCTCAGTCTAAGGACTATAAAGATGGTGTCAAACTTTGGAAATCACCAACCACTTTACTTAGACTAATATTGTTGATTTGGACAATGTCACCTCAAGCTTCCCTTTCAACTTCTCGGGGTTGTTATTTATTTTTTCAGATCCTTCCAGTAAACGTCTTCTTCTATTATTAATACTGGCACTTAATTACATCATCTAATTAAATTCTCTAATTACATACAGATCTATTTATGTGTATCAGTATTTTTGTATGAGTGCATGGGTATGTGTATGTATAGATAACACTATGCATGAATATACATATATTAGTATAGGTATGTGAGCAAAATTGCATCCACGTTTGCATCTGTGCAGATGAACATATCAGGGCTCATCACAGTTGAGATTTCGTTATATTTTTCTCCCATCCAGCCTTTTGTTTACAGCTTTTCCATGTTAACCTTGTATGTCCTCGTCTTGTGCTACTGTTGTTAAAAATTATTTTTTTTAAAACACAAACAAAAACAAAGTGAGATAAATATACTATGGGAGTAGTAATTAGGCCTTGGTTACACTTTAAAGTGTAACCAAAATCAATTAGATTCACACATAGTATTATTATAGCTCTAAAAATATTACATTTTCTGTGGTCAGCAATTATCAGAAACCCAATTCCACACACCTGCAAGTCTGTGATTCCTGAGAAAGTGCTTGGACATTAGTGTAGCTCCAACTTATCTTCAAAGAACATGTAGAAACCTTTAACACACTCACTTTACTAAAGCAAGTGTGAAAGCATTTAGGTTGGACAAAACCCACAGTATAGCTTACCAACAGTACATTTACTATACTTCACACATCTGTCTAGAATGTGCCTCCATTGTTAAGCAAGAGGAATATGGACTATAGGTGTATACAATGTAAATAAAATTGTACATCCAAACACATCGGTTAATGTGTCCATAGACAGCACAGTGACGTCCAAAATCACATGAAGCTGAACAGACTTCAGATCAGAAAGAAATAAAAGGAACTTGTGTGGGTCAGTCTTTCTCTGCAATGACCTGCAGTGAAGTGACAATGAAATTAAAGAATTTCTCTCACATTGAGCTTTTTGTCACTGCTGTTTATTGCACTCCAAGTCTAATGCAGTTAGTACTAAACTGAAATTAGAGACCACACAAATCCACTGTTGTCTTAATACAATTTTATAAAGAACAAAGCTAATTTCACAAAGTATCTCAAAGATTTCGTTTTTGACAAATCATTGTAATAAAAGACATGAACAGATCCCTAGGAAACAATTTAAAAAGTATTCATAACTCATTGAGCACACTGTCAAAGGCTGACGAGGTACTGGCAAATACCTGGATTTCATCCTGATCATTTCAAATTTTACTTTTAAAACAAATGGAGACCATCGGTACAAATGCTATAGAATAAAGCAACACATTTCCCAGTGTGACTGACGAGCCTCAGAGTGTCTCAGGTGTCGCCCAGTAACCTACACAGAAGTGTTCACTGTGGCTTCAGCACTTATTCAACAGAATAAGTAACAAGGTATTAGTCTTCAGGCTGAAGGTCAAACAGATGTTAAAAACAACAACAACAAAAAACCCAAAAAGAAACAAATAACAAAAAGCAGACAGAGCCTAATGCATTCATAACAAAACAAAAACTCATCCTTTGGCTTCCGAGCAGTGGGCGATTACTGCTAACGGGATTGCAGTGAGAAGGCAAACCACAATGCACATATATCTATAAAAAAAACAAAAAAAAAAAAACAAAAAACCAAAATGTGTAGTTGAAAGTCCCTTTCTGGCTTGCCTTTACAAATTAAACATGCAGCTATGCGATATGGTATGATTACAGCATATCGTCATCATCTCCTCCTCCATACATGTCGGCCAGTTTCTTGAAGCGAGGGCCCCATTCATTGAGGCAGTCATAGTTCTGGTCTCCACTGCTTGAAGAGTTCAAAGAGGAGAGACTTCCTGCATCAGAACCACCTCCCTCATAGTCAAACACCAGCAGGGAGTCATAAGGGGGTGCTGTTGGGTCGTTGTCGGCAGCCTTCAGATTCTATCGGAGGAAATTTTACACAACTTATTACAATTACCTTACAGAGCAGAATAATGTAACAGAATAATGAATTTTACAGTTAATAAAACAGACATGACGTACTGTTACCCAACCATCCATCTGGGACCAAGTCAATTAAACAACCCCCTCTTTTTACACACACACACACACACACACACACACACACACGCACGCACGCACGCACGGAGCCAAGGTAATGCCAGTTTAAGCATGTCTTAGATTTTAGATCAGGTTGACTACCAATCGGAAGGCCGGTAGTCTGTATACCAAATATCCTTGACCATGATACTAACATGTGTGTGAACATTACAATTTTTGTCTTATGGCTTGATAATCTGAGCAGATATTTAAAGTTTACACAGCTACATTCTTATTCCTGCATCATTCAGGATCTTACAAAGCTGTGGTAGCCCGTGGTACTCTGGAATCTAAGCAGAGCAGTACATTAAATTTCTTTATTCTGTAATATTGTGGTCAACGTTATCACATGATGCTCTGACCTCAGTGTCACATTTGATTAAGTTACAAGAAGCTTTACAATCTCACTCACATCTTCAATGAAGTTGCCAATCTCCTCGGGGTTGGCAGGCCGTGGCCGGTACTGAGGAGCAGGCATGAAGTTTGGCACCACTTCATTCCTTAACACATCCGGCCGGTTGTCCAGACCACGGTGGAGAACACTCAGGTCATAGTCCTGAAAGAAGGTGATTAATTAATGCTTTATTACATGGAATATTTTTGCTGTACTTCTGCAATCCACTCACTGCATCAGGCCTGTTGTCTACTCATACTTTTCTATCACTAAAAGGCCTGGGTCACATTACTGAAATATTACATCAAATTTGATCAGCCTTTTTAAAACATTTAATCTCAAAAAGAAAATCTCAGGTTTTCTGTTCCTGTGTGTGTGTGTCTGTCTGTCTGTCTTTGATTAATGTGTAATCAGAATGGGTGTCCATTTACCTGATCGTCCTCTCCACCTCCTTCTTCATCATAGTAATAGACGTTGTCTCTGACACCATCATCCAGCAGGAGTGGCTCCTTTTTCTCCTTTTTCCTCTGTTTTGCAAACAGCAGCACTAGCAGCAACAGCGCTGAACACAGAGCACAAAGTTTAGCAAACAGTAACCAATGAAATCCTACTTAGCTGTGAAAGGAAAGAGATGCACCGTCCTGAGACTACAGATGTGCGACTCACCGAGCAGCAGGATGGCTCCAAGTATTCCGAGGATAAGGGGCAGGTTGCTGCCACCTACAGCACGGCCTAAGCATGTCAGTTCTGCGCCCCTACAGTCACACACTTCAGCTTTGACGATGCTGTCCTGCTCCAAGCCATGTTTGTCTCCCACTCTCAGTATAACATTGTACCATCCACTGGGCAGCTCAGTGGCCAAATTCAAGATGATGCCTGTTCCTGAAATAAACAAGACAGCAGAAATTTTACTTTATAATTCCGTGTTCATGGATTTATTTTGTCTCACTTTAACAAAGCTTTACCACCTCCTCAAAGCCATGCTGCAATAGTTTTTTTTCTTTTTTTTAAGTCTTGTATAGCAACAATGTCCTCACACAAGCACCAATTACTCAAATGTCAATGTTCAGTGATGAACACTGAATCATGTCTGACCTAAACAATCCTCCTGACATTTGCAAATCACATGTTAGCAGGAAAAATACATATTTTGGTTTCTGAACCAAAATATTTAAAATTCTGGCCATGTTATTTGACAGCATCAGTTTATACTGTCACATATTAGCAGTGTACATACTGGAGTCATTCATCCTAGCGGTCCAGTTGGTCTTTGAGATGCCCTGTAAAGACACTGAGTAGGGAGGTCCAAATTCTGGTCCATCTTCATCTGTTACTGACAGCAGCTGAGGAGCTGGATCCTTGTTGCACACCTGAGGAAACAAAGACAGTGAAGCTTTTCTTTATGCTGATATGCTGTATCACATGACTGCACACTTGGACTTGCACTTTTTACTCGATCCCATCCTAAGTTCACTACATTTTACTGTTTGAGAAAGTAATTCATGCCTTTATTTCATCCAGGCTTGATTACTGCAACAGCTATTTTGGAGTTCGTGCTCTGCTCTCTCGTCTACTTGTTAAAATGTGGCAGCCCGACTCCTGACAGGCACACATAAACAAGAGCATTTTATCCATGTTTTGATTTTTTTTTTTTTTTTTTTCCCCCCCCACCGGCTTCCAGAACATTTTAGAATTGACTTCAAAGTTCCGTTTGTTTTTAAGTCTAAACGGATTAGCACTCTCTTAACCTCACACTCTGAACTATAAAAAAAAAAAAAAAGGCGAAGTTCTAACAGACCTTAAAGCTCTGTTTTATTCCATTTATTTGAACATTTTGGTCAACCTGTATCATTTTTAAATTGTGCTTATAAATACATTGACTTTACAAGGAACAATTCTGCACTATTAGACGTGTTCAACACGAAACAGCTGTTGAGCTGGTGGGAAATAAGACACCTTAATGTCATGCGGCTTAACGACAGGAGCATTGTCATTGACATCTTCCAGCTGAATGATCAGGGTACCAGTTCCTGTAGCTGGGACAGCATCTGGTAACAGAACACCAAGAGAACAACATTTATTAAAATGATATTTCACTTTGTTGAAGAAACCCAAGTTCATAGTAATGCCCACAGACTTTCCTCTAGACCTCTGATCCTTATAACTGGCACTTGGCTTTTAAAACAAAGATTTAAGGGCTAAAACTAATGGCTAAGATCAAATTAATTACTGAATTACTAATTATTAAATTATTCAAATTAAGGGTTGCAATGTTATTAGTTGTGAATGTCCCAGGAAAGGCCGTTTGTGCTGGAATTTATATTGAGAAAAGATTCCATTCCATCATTCAGTAATCAGTCTGTGCAATATAGAATTTCTTGTTTTGCAACTTTATCTTAAGGGACATTATACAGGCTAGCCCAACTTATCCATTTTAACACGTGTTCTTCCATAACTTTTCAGGAATGGGAATTTTATTAAAAGTTATAAATTGTAATAGTCTTAACTACCACCTACCATTATCATATGCACCAATGGTTGCAGTGTATCTGTTGTTTGTGACGAAGGTAGCCTCTCTGTCCATGAGTCTTCTCACTTTAATAAGGCCTGTGTCCTTGTCCACGTTCAGCCAGCCTGCAGGGTCAGTCAATATTTTGTACCTGTACAAGACAGCCACAGAAAAGATGGTAATACTGTGCAGGCAGGATGATTACAATTAGCATGTTTCACAATACGGCACAATGTGTTATTTGATTTTGGACATCCTCCGCTTTCTCCTTAGGCTAAATACACGATGCGAGAATTAAACACATTAACTGTTACAGGGTTCTTGCATCATTTAAAAATACTGGTGGCCACTAGTACTATCCATCAGCCTCCTAGTAGATGCAGCTATGGTATGAATTTGAATGTCAAACTAATTAACTGTATTTGGGTCTTTTATAAGCCTAATATACTATTATGGTATACAGCTATTCAGTGTTTTATCACTATAGACAGTATTCTGTAATTTTATCTGCCACACATAAGGACAGTGAATCAATTTTGACCAAACAGAAGATGGAATCTAAATACTTGACATTTATCTGAGATTTAACCATTTAGGGTTTCATCCACAAACTTAATCCTTAGTGCCTTAGGAAAAACAAACCTGACTGAGGGTTTTAGCTCCAAACTCAAGTGAATTTTTAGAAGGAAATTGAATATTTGCAGCACTTATGAGGTCAGTGATACATTTCCTTTAGTAGTAGAAAGTCCGCCCGCCCCCGACTTACGAGACTGTCTGCTTGCGTGCAGTGTCTGGGTCTGAAGCAGTGTACTGCACCACGACTTCATCCACGGCAAGGTCCTCTGGTTTTACCACAAGCTTCTCCTTTGGATCAAATATTGGAGCTTCGTTCACATCCTTCACATTTACCACCACCGTGGCGGTAGAAGTGACCACAGAAACACCAGGAGCAAAAGGAATCTCATTCTCCACTGAAATCAACAGAGTGTGCTTGCTGGCCCTCTCAAAGTCCAGTCCCTGGTCGGAAGGAAAGGAGGGAGAAGAAACGCATAAGGGTGTTGGCACAGATTTTTATGAGGTTACAAGAAATCACAAAAACGCTGCCATCAAATGCCACAAATATTCAATTCATTGATGATAAATATCTCCCAATATTATGCAAGAATTCCTGATTTCTTCCTACCTTTGCAGTAGAAAGGATTCCTTCCTGTTTGTTAGTTCCTGTTTTTACTGTGAAAAGTCCATCAGGATCACCACTGACGATCTTGAACTTGGCGTTCCAGGCTGGAGTTTGTGGTTCATCCTCATCTGTTACAATCATCCTAACCACCTCAACATCCTTTTTGTTTTCATCAACTGTTGCAGTATACTGCGAGAAAATAAAGGATGAGTCAGAAATCATGGCAGTGAAAAACGATCTAAAGCCTAACTAGGAATGGAGAATAATGCCCTCATTTTGTAGTCCGTGTCATTATATTAGGGTCATTACTTAATGAAAGTCTACAACTGTGGAGTACATAAATTTAATTCGCTAAGCATGTGGTAAAATATTGTTTTTAACTGCATTTGTACATTTCACATTTGCTGTCAAAGACTCACCATTCTCTATAGAAACAAGGCACACTATGAAAGTCGTTGGGGTCGATCAAACAAGATCATTTTTTTGTGTCTTTTGGCACAAAAAAGTCACAACTCACAATTTATGGCAACCGTGACCCAGAGTGAGAAGAAGCTATCATTCAAAGACTTTAAATACATCTGAGCATCACTGAGCACCGTTGCTTGTTAAGAGTTTTCTTGCTGTTTGTTTTGAGATTTAGATTCAATAAAATCTTTGCCATTTATTGGAAGATCATTTTGTATGTATGCAAATGTAATTTTGTCATGAACATAAACACATTGTGGGTTTTTGCTGTGTCAGTATGTGTGAGTGCAACATTAGTAATGCAGTTAGATACAGACTGAATGTGTTCTGCTTTAACTGCTGCCTTTTCACTCTGTTAAACAGGAAGTTTCCAGTTACTTCATACTTACTAAGCTCTGAGTGAAGACTGGAGCATTGTCATTGCTGTCCGTCACTGTGAGGATGACTTTTGTTTGTCCAGTTAACCCTTCTCCCGCCATATCTGCTGCTTGTACTGTCAGAGTGTACTGTGGATATTTCTGTTAAGATACGAGGACTGTTAAGGTAGATCAGCTCATCAACAGGAAGGAAGAGACACTGACATCAGTTTACAGACTGTAACACAGCCTTCAAACTGACTAAAGCTCTTCATCTATGAAGGCCAATTCTGCTGAAAAGCTGAAGCTAAACTCATTTAATATTTTGCTTATGACAAACACTTGCAAAAATGATGCTGTTGAGATGCTTGGCCAAACTTTTTAAAATAAAGTATTCCTTGACCATTTGGCACGAGGCTGTTTGTTGTTTGTTGTTGCTCTGTGAAGTCAGTCTCAAAGAGTTCTACGATGCTGCACCAAAAACAGATTGCTCTGATCTCCAGTAGTCTGCATGGAAGACACTGACTTGTCTGACAAACTATTTGCTAAGTATGAAATGTGTGTCCAGAAGTATGACACAAACTAGAAATGTAGACAGATAAACTATACCTATACTTTAGAGGCTGTGTCAAGTTTCACTAAAAACCCAAAACATGTTTTTTGCAGCACCCTCTTTGACTGATTTCTAGTAGTGACAGGCAGACTATTGATCCTGATTCATTATAAAGTGTTTTTCAGCCCTTAGGTGTAAAAGGACACCTGTGTGTTAAATGTGTTTAACAAGTCTTACCTCTCTGTCTAATCCTCTACCAGTGACTCTGATGCTTCCAGTAACTGGGTTGATTTCAAACATGTGGTCAGTGGGCAGCGGTGGGTCCTGGTTCAGAATACGATAGCGGATGTCTGAGTTGAGATTATCTGGCTCATCATCATCTTTGGCCTCAACTTTAACCACCTCTGTGTCTGAATTGGAGGAATTCAGAAAAAAGGTAAACAAGAGCATAAGTGTCTGAAGGTCTTCACACTGCTTCACTTACGAGATTTACTAAAGAAAATGGACGTAATGCAAAAGTCTGCTAATTTCTTTCCGACCCAACACATAACCAGCTGAATTTGGTGTCATTCTGATTTTATGAATATCTTAAGATTCATTAAATATAGTGGATAAGAATTATAAACAGGAACCACAGAAAACTACCTAAGAAGTCCAGAGACAATAAGGTTTCTATACATACCGATGGCCGTGGCCTCAGCAACATTTGCGTTGTACTCCACCGTAAAATAAGGTTTGTTGTCGTTTTGGTCGATCACATTGACTATAATCTCCATGGGATCCTCAGCTTGTCCTGCTCCATCAGCCACAGCATGTGCTAGAAACTACACAGACAGAAGATTTTAACATGTTTCATTTAGAAAGTTTTAGCTTGACCTTTGAATTCATTACATTATCTCTACACCTTCTATCTACACACAATACAAACAAGTCAAAGATTTCATTGTTATTGGTGACTGTTGCCACCGTGTTACCGTGTAACTGGCCGTTTCCTCTCTGTCGAGTGGTTGTGTTACATACAGATTGCCAGTCTGTTTGTCCATTCTGAAACGATCAACAGGAGGCAGATCAGCTCCAGGACCAGTGATGCTGTAAAAGAGCTTCCTTGCTTTATCTTCATTAGAGCGGATCTGGAGGAGAGGGAAAAAAAAAAAAAGCGCCACACAGGACTAAGTTAGTATAGACAGTTAGTGTGATCTAAGAGTAAAGAGGCTGTGCACTGTAGTGTAGTCTACACTCAAGACTTTCCTGGTTATTTTGAAATACAGTTTAGAAGGACTGTTATCTTGTGATCTCATATCAACAAGATTGCTAGATTCTCCAAGCATCTGGGGAATTTCTTTCTTTCTGTCTTATTGTTAACCATTTCACTTCAGTTTAGTTTTAGTTAATCTGACTTAATTCACAACAGTAGCCTCAAGACACTCCATGCTGCAGGGTTAAGACCCTACAATATTAGAAAGACATCCCAACAATCAGTTGATCCCTATGAGGAAGCACTTTGTCACAGTGGGTAGGAGAAAAAACAAAACAAAAAACACCCCCCCCCCTTTTAACTGGAAAAAACATCCAACAGAACCAGGCTCAAGGGGAGCCAGGAGTCTAAGGTAAAGAAAGAGCACTGAGAGATGGAAAAATTCTAGCATTTACAAGCTGAAATTAAAAGAGCAAAAAGGCTAATTACATGTAAGGCACAAATAAACTCTACATTTGTCCCTTAAGTATTAACTTTATTTTTTGGAGCTTTGACTTTATTGACAGATACAGTAAGATTGACAGGAAAGAGGAGGGAGAGAGGGGAAGACATGCAGCAAAGTGCCGTGGGTCGGACTTGAACCCATCTTGGTCTCTCTCAGCCTTACGGCACGAGCTAAACCGGCACCCTTAACTATTAACTTTTCTTTCTGCCAGCAATGTACAGATTTTTACTTGTGCCTTCACATTTTCCTTATGTTAACTTTAGACTAAAAGTCAAGTAAAAATGTCTTCGTTACACATCCAGGAAAACAAAACTTTGCAGATTAAATAGTAAGAATTAAGTGGGGAAGAAAAAAATAAATAAAGGACATGCAGAGTGCAAAGTAAACAACGGCGACATCCTCTGCAGAAAACATTTAAAAATAAAAATGTCCAAAATGTGTCATAAAATAACGTTAATTATCAGATTAGTCACAAATTCATTCAGTTCACCTTACCTGAGCTACTTTCAGGGGATAGGTTCCTCTCTGATTCTCAGGAACATTGAGTGGAGGAATAACCCAGTCCCTTTTCCTCCTCCTCAGCCCTCCACCAGACTTGGAAAATTGCAGAACGGGCACTTGTGGCTCAGTGGCATTCTAGAACAACATGCAGACAAGTTGTTAGCAAAAGCTTGGGCAGAAGAACACTCAGAACTTAGCTAAACTACAAGGAGGAGCATAGACGTTCTCAGAATGAGTTTTAAATTATTCTCAGACTATGATGGCTCTGTGACTGTCCAGAGTTTACATCAGTTTCAACATCTTACCCATAAAGGCCAATGAAGCATTATTGTCACCCTGCCAAGCAGGCAAGCAGGACATGTTGATACTCAAGTTTGTGAATTTGATAACTCGTGAGGTTACATAGAATTTAAGTTGCCATCTGCTGCATCTACTAAAAATGTCAGACAAGACCGAATGTCAAAAACAGGCATTTTGCATGTATCGATTTCTCCCATAAAAGTTCCATCCAAATGTACTTTTCCTTCATGCTCCATTAAACAGCGTCTCTAAACATACCTCTGTGTGGTTAATAGAGTCCACTTCAGTACTGTGATGCTGAATGTTGAAGTTTGTGTGATCTCCATGGTGGTGCTTTCCATGGTGATGTCTATGGTGATGCTCAGGGTGAACGACACTGACTGGAACTGTTATTTTGTGACCTTGAGAGTCCCAGGAGTGGATGAAGAAGTTCTGGTGTCCTTTATGAAGAACAACCTCTCTGTTTACCTGGAAGGTAAAAATAAATAAATATATAAAAAAACAAAACCTTTAGCCGGAATACAACATGCACTACATTCATTAGACTAAGTCCTCACAAATCTTACTGTAATTTCTTCTTTTTTTAAACTAACCCCAGCTTTGCTGTCAGGTCTGTCAACTCTACTCACCGTTAATGTACCATCTGCCTTCACAGTAAAGTGACTGTCATCAGTGCTGAAAAGAAATACTGTGCGCTCTGTGCAGTCACTGAAGCCCACTGGGAAAGAATAGAAAAAAGTTAATTATTATGAATGTGGTGCATATAGTGAAAAATCTGGCAAGTTTTTTGTATACAAAGAAAAGCGACAGACACCACTCCCTCTTCCTTAAAAGCAGTACAAGTGACTGCAAGATGACTAAATGGTTTTTAGCTCTGGATGGTGGCAACACTTAGTCAGGTTATCAACATTATTTACTTTTAACAAAAACATAAAAACTGCATTTACATGTCACACACACACACACACACACACACACACACACACGATAGGATATAAGAAAGAAGAGTGGGGATAAACAGCCTCGACTTGAACCAAAACAATTCATAGAATTGTCTAAACCGTATTCACAGACAACAGCCTATTAATACAAAACTATCAAGACATGCAGTCAAAGTAAAGAAGTACTGGAAGACAAAAAGGTTGTATCAATGCATCTGTTATAACCATAGGCCAAGAAGCTAAAACAATATTTATATTTTAGTAGGGCTGGACCCATCAATCATTTCGAACCATTTTTTCCATTAGGTTGAAGTACTTTTGGCACCTACTCTAGGGCCCTGTTGGCATCTACTCTTAATGACATTTTACTGAGTTGTATTGAAAAAGGACAGGAACTGGCATATGATGCCCAGATATAGATTTCTGCAATATTTTCCTAAATAAATAAGGTGAAGCTGTACATACATTTACACAGCGTTTTAATCCGATTATAATAAAGTGCTTGTGTCTTAGAAAACATCAAAGTGGGTAATTAGTTATTCTGTAGAGACAATTGATAAAGACATGAACGAATATTCACGTTAAAGCAGACATGCATAACCACAGCCTATTAAAAAACAAAACGCACACACACACACACACACAAAAAAAAAAAAAAAAAAACACTGTTGAAGTCTGTTGATAAGAAGCTTTTTAAAACCTTTCAGTTAACTGAACTCAAAGAAAACAGTTCATTTTTCAGTGTTTCACAACATTTGAATAGCAAAGCCTGTAAAACAGGTTCGGGGACAGTGCTCTGACCAGCAGGTAAAAGTATTTGAGAGAAGCAGAGTCAGGGCAGGCTGAGACATGTTTGGGTTTCAACTGAGAACAATGTGCCCAACTAATCTGCTGAAGGCCATCTGGGCCAGAGGAGTCCTTTACAAAAGCACAGTTATTCCATGTAGCCCTGTAACTCAGGTCTAAACCATCCAACAGTTTTGTACAAACAAATCTGACATGTGAAATGATACTGGACAATAGAAACAAATACTCATCTAAATGAAATTGTTATTGGGTAAGAGTAACGCACCATCCAGACAGAAAACATTTACATCCAAATCAAAAACACATGTTTACCAAAATACCCATGCATGAGCCTACTCTGGGTTGTTCTTACCTTTGCCCAGCCTCATGCCCTGCCTCAGACGTTCCCTGGACACTCTGAAAATCAGCAGCTCTGGCTCAAATCCAGGCACACATGTTGGCCTGTTAGCTATCTCTAGTGCTGAGACCTAGAGGAGCAACAGTTTCAGTTAGACGTACAATAAGTTTGAATAATTATAAACAAGAGGAAAATTTAGGCTTACCAGAATTCAAAACTGAACAACTATATGTTTTAAAAATCAAAAACTGCAAACCTGACATGTTTTCAGCATTGAAAAGGTCAGGATTTTAGGTTTTTCCTCAAGCGGAAAGGTCTTTCAGCTTTGAGCTGTTGTTTAGAAAATACCATGCCTTTGCGAGGCATTGCGCTGCTTAATATACACATTTTAAACAATATCGAATAATGAACAATATAACTGTCACTTTAAATACTAATGAAAATTTGTCTAACACCCCGTTTAATTATATGAATGAATTAAAATTGTGTCTGTACGCCATAGGACTTTTTTCAATTTCATTTTTTTTAAATTCACAAAACTGTGTTACTTTGATGATAGTCCGTTTTCTCTTTTAATTTTCATTAATTAAGTCTCTTAAAACGTGCTTCTCAATATGTGTAAGACAAAACAGACTGGAGGTAACAAAGCTGAAACGTGTTTGCATACGAAACCACAACTCTGAACTGGAAATTAACCTGCAGACGACGTCATCAGCAGAATTAGGGCGAGGCTCGCTCAACCTCGAACTCTTCGAGGCGGAAGGGTATGAAAAGAAAAAGAAAGACGGCCTAAACCTCCGCGTGTGTTCTGCGGCTTCGACACTTTTTTAAATAACTTATTTTTAAATTTGTTCCAGATTGCTCTGCGGAGAAAGCTGCTACACACAATAAGGATTTTAGACCCCCACAAGTTCGTTTGGCCCACTTAGTCCCAGGAAGTACCATAGCTGATAAATGTATTTCTTTATTAAAATCGAGGGCTACTTCACGCATAAACGAGCTGCCGAAATTATTCCGCGAAAAAAGAGAGAAAAGACTGCTTGTAAGACAACCGGTGTTGTCCAATTCAATCAAATAAGTAACAAGATTAACCAACATTTATTTTCTGTCACTTAAAGTAGAATGCACAGTGAGAGAAATGAGCACCGATGGCAAAATATTAACCAAAAGAGGAAGTCTCACCTGGAAAACGACGATTAAAGCACCAAAAACCGCGAACAATGCGGTCCCCATTTGTCTAAGTTGTATTTTTAGTATTCCTCTCAAGTATACAGCCAAAAACGAAAAGAATTCTAAATATATTCCTCTTCGAACTCGCTTCTTGACGTCTTCCTGTTGTCCCCTGAAGGTAGTTTCTGTAACTGAGAATCGACTCTGCAAGGCGCTGTTTCAGGTACTTTCAGCACATGACGTCAGTTTACAGGTGCGCAGGTTCCGTGTTCCTAATATGGTCATCCAAGCCCGTCACACCTGAAGTGACAGGAACAAGTAGTTTCTGTTCATAAATAATCAATAGAAACACAACGGATAGTAGCAGCGGACAGCGTTATTATCAGCAGTGATCTGAGTTCAGTCAGTCACATTCAGGAGCTCTCAGTCTCATTTCCTCTTACTGATAATCTGTCTCTCACTCCCCGTGTCTTTCTCACACATACACACACTGAAATTCAGACTTCATACACAGTTGCTTACTAAGAATCACAAAAAACAAACAAACACGTGAAGCTGCTGACAGAAAACCATCTTTCATTTGTAAAGCCAACCAACAGTGTTATAAAGTCATTAGTGTGAAACCAGCCTCAAAACCACAAACTACTGTCTGAAAACCAGTGGATGTATTCAGCTGAGTGTTGAAAGGAAATCATTGACAGTATCCCCGAACAGAAATCAAATACAGAAGTTGATGATACAAATTTAAGCGTTCAGCTTTATTTGCTTCAGTTTTCACTGTCATCTGAATACACAACATCCCATTTGGTAATAAGCTGTTGTAAGTGTACCCACTGAAGTAATGCTATGTGCTGATAAACATCAGTAATTGATACTGAAGAAAAATGGACTTTTCTCATCCATGCTTTTCTTACCCTCACAGTCTGAAAGCATCTGACTGAGAGAATGCACTATTACATTATTTTAAATTGAATTTCATTTATTCAAATCCAATAGTTTAAGAGGACAATTTTTGTAGTAGTCTACAACAATAGTTATCCAGGTTTCTTGAAGGACATTGTAAAGTTCTTCTTTAGATGTTGGTAGCTTTTTCTTCTGCTCTCTGTCAGGATTAACTTTTTGGGGTCTTTCTGTTATATTCCTGCTTCAGTAGTATTGAGATCCGGGCTCTGGGGAGACCATCGTGAATAGTGTTCCACTGTATGTTTTTCTATATAGGCCTGCTTTTACTGCATTGGCAGTGTATCATTGTCACGCTGAAAAAACAAAGCTGTTGCCAATCAGATGCTTTTTTTTTTTTTAAATGTTTATTTATAAGATTTTAAGTTCAAAGTTACATAACGTCACAACAGTCAAAGGACATAAGATTCAAAAACAATAACATTTAAGCACAGAAAAAAAAGAAAAACCAGAAAGCAAACGCACAACACCAACAAAAACAAAAAAAAAACCAAACAGGAAAGAAAAAGAAAAAAAAATACACCAGTTAGCCAGTACAAATCAAAAGTTCAAAAGAAACACCAATGTCCAAAGAAGATGATCTTCTGTGTGAGGTTAGACAGGGCAACAGAGAGTTCACAAAGTCCGAAAAATGTGGGAAACAGGTCCAGGAAGGAATCAGGGTCCGGCAGAAGTTCAGTTTCACACAAACACAAAGTGCAGTCAAAAAAGGGTTAAAGTTTATGTTGAAATCCCATTAATATGATTGAGAAAAGGGCCCCAGATTTCGACAAACTTAAAATGGGTGTCAGCCAAACGATAACGAACCTCTTCAATATACAAACAAGCGATCATCTCACGTAGCCAAACCCTGAACAATGGAGGAGAAGGTGATTTCCAGGCCCTAAGAATAAGTCTTTTAGCTACAATCATGCCAAACATTAAGGCTTTCTGAAGAGGACGCCTGAGTGCCAATGAGGCTAGGGAGCAGCCTCGCACTGAATCAGATGCTTTTTGGATGGTAGATCAAAATCAAAAACAAAAAGTTTCAGCTTTAATAAGACACTCACTGTTGTATCTCTCTCCTGACAGTCCTCACATTTCTAAGGATACACTGCACAAGATGTAGAGATATGCCAAGATATTCTAATAGCATTTTAACAGAAAAAATACAACTTTATACCTGTCACACTGTGTTCTTTGACATTTTTTACAGAATCAACTAAAGAAACAGGAACAATTATGTGTTTTTGTGATGTACAAAGTGCTTAAGGATAGAGTTTGGTTCTTACCTATGCTATTTGTCACGTAACACCAATTCACCTCTGTTACATGCCTTTTTAGGCTTGACTGATTGACATATAAAGAAATGAGGAGTAGATCAAGACTTTTTGCACAGGACTGCATATCAGAGATTCCCAATAGCAGCCACAAAAAGATATAATAGTATTACCAGCTAGCATCCGGCTGGCAGAACAAACGCTTCTAGAGTTAAATGGTAAATAGACTGATTCTTATATTGCGCTTTTCTACACTCTGGAGCACTCAGAGCGCTTTATACAACATGCCACCTTAATTTATTCACACAAGTACTTTCTTCTACACTTTTAAGTGCTTTCTAGCTAACATTCACACACATTCATACTTGTAGGGGAGTTAGGACTACACCGAAATATTTAACTCCACTGGCTTTCCTTAACTAAAACAGTGCCAAGATGTGTGAAATGTACAAAAATAAATAAACAAGAACCCTAACACTTTAATTACTTTTCTAAGAGCTAACTAGCAGCTAACATTAGCTTACTCTTTACCTTTTAGAAAATCACACTGGTTACTTCACTTGGTATTTAATACAAGTCTTAGCAGATTTTTACTGAATTGAAAACTGAAATAACATCTATGAAACAATTTAAATAATTTGAGTTTTTGACAGACCTAACTAATGTTCGCCAAAATGATAGTTAAATCTGAGAACAGATATTCTTGCTTGAATATCTGTTAGCAGGCCCTACAAATATTTGTTAGTTTAGCACATCTCAGCTTCCCCCTGATTACAAACACGTTCACAGCAGTGTTCAAATGCTGTCATTGCGATGCTGAGGTGAAAATATATAACACTTTGCTAACAGTTTACTTACCATGAGTGCAGCCAGGCGCAGACGTAGCTAATGTTAGCTGCTAGATTCCTCTTCCCTCCTTTCTGAATTTTGTGCTTGGTATGTTTTTGGTACCAAGCACACCATTATTAATGGATATTTAATTAGAAAGTGTCATACATTAATCAACAATTCTTCTTTAAAAATGTGTAAAATTATAATAAAGTTTTGGAAATATGTTATAATACATATAAAAATGCATGGTCTAACTGTATATGCTCTGATTTTACTTTATATCTTTACACTATATAAACAATAGATATTCTAGTCTGAAAACATTTTATTGAAGCAAAATTATGAAAATCAACCAGTGGATGAAACTACTGTTAAAATGACAAGTTAAGCTATTGTTGGTTATTTCAATTACCCTTTATATCATATACTGTGTAGTCTACTCCTCACAGTTTAAGAGTGAACAGGCATGGAAGATGGGGGATTTTTGAAAAGCAGTTAAGTGATGTTATCTTTTGCTCCTTTCTTTCATCATCTATCCCTCCAACACAGAGAGAAAGAGATGTGGGGGTAGAAGGAAGAATGGTCAGTTTACAATGACCACCACTTAGCCAATAAAAGATCAGTGTGTAACAGAATGGGAGGGAGAAAGAGGAAGCAAAGAGAATGTGAGGTCAGAGAAGGAAGAAGGCAGTGAAAAGTGTCATATTACATTATCAGTTTCTTGAGATGGAAGAGTGAGTGATTCTTTTAAGTCACTGTGTAATGTGTAATCATTCCTTTAATCTAGATGTTGATTCTCTTTTTGATTAAATAATTGTAACTACCACTACTTTGAAAACACCTTCATTAATACACTTATGCATTCTTTTATTTTACTGACATTAGATACAAATTTTCATTCAGGGGGAATTAAACTAGAAGAATTTAAGATTTAATGTTCACAATGAATGTCTGTTCAATGCAGGATTATGACACTATAATGTTCTCTAATGATGGCTGTAGAGTTGCACTTTCAGGTCTGTTAATAGGTATCCATGGTTGGTAAGGACTGGAATATCTCAAGGACCAATAGATGGAGTTCCATGAAATTTTAAACAGGCATCCTTGGACTTTAGAGCAGGAACTAATGAGATGCTCAAATCTTTCTTCAAGCACTTGGCTGACTTTAAATGGATGCGACAAACATGTCACATTATGCTATGTGACAATTGGGTTGGACTGACAAAAACATTCTGGTTTAATTAGATGTTTACTATTAATAACTCTGTATCCTTAAACATGCTATATTTTAACCCAAACACAGAACTAGCCAAACTGAAGCAGTAACTGCTGTCTTAAATAAATTGTGCATAAGATTACATAGATCAACTGAACACAATTTCTCCAAAAGTTTTTGTAAAAAAAGAAAAAACCATAAATGCATAAATATGCATTTTTCCCAAGGTAAAAATACTCTTCTACTTTACTAGAAGAGAGATACCTAATGTTTAATAGTCAGCATTTAACTGGTTTACTTCTTGTGCAGCTGTAGATGTTACATTGCAATGTTTTTGTGAGTTTTTATACTTACTTCACATTTTGCTGTTTTTTTGATTCGTCCTTTGATGGTCTGGGAGCAGACACACTCTTTACGAGAATGGGGGTTTTGGGGGGATGACAGGAGGAGAGAAACTGCAGAGAGGCAACTCTGGTACCTGGATATATCGATAATCATGTTTTGGGGTGTTAAATAAAAAGACAACTCCCATTTCAGTCCAGTAACAGCTGCAAACCTGCAAGGCAACACGAACAACATCAGGATGAGTTAGAGAACCCTGGGGGGATTTCGAAATACAAGTTTCTGACATTCACTCTTCTTTTCTGTCAGCGAAGAGACAAAATGTATTTTAGTCAGATATCTTATCTTTTGTGGAACTTCTGACAATGAACCATTATCACATTGTCTTACACATATACACACACACACACACACACACACACACACACACACACACACACACACACACACACACACACTGTGTGCACAATGTGTCCTTGCTTTATCCTTCTGGAATGTATAACAAGTTCACAGGCTCCACAACATGAACTTGAATTTGGTAAACTATATCTAAATAAAAGAAGTAGAGATGCATAATACAACTGTGAAAACAGAAAGAGAAATTAGGCAGTGAAGGAACTTTATAACAGGAAGTGAAAAAAGGGAAATGAAAAATAAAACAATTAGTTTGACACAGCCCATTTATATTAGTTACAGGTTGAACTGTCACTTTAGCCATCCTTTGACCTTGCATTTAACACCATTGCTTGCATAAAAACTTGTAGTTTTATAACCTAGAAGACTATAGTTCCTAGGTTTTCACATTCTCACCAGCTTCAGCTGTACCTATTGTATATATATATATATAGTGCTAATAGTCAAATAACAGTAATGCTTTCTATGCTGAACTTAAGCACATATATTTTTCACTTTTTTTGCATCATCTTGAAGCTGACCAGTGTTTGCTAATAGGTATTTGTAGGTAATTTTGTCATATAATACAGGATTAGATGGGATTTGGCAAGTGTGGAACCCTCTGATCTGGTATAAAACTACAGTGGGGGGCTCAAAATAACTATTTAACACGGTGAGCTTGGTTTCCTTGATAAGCAGCTTGCTGTTGGCTCCGAGGTTCACTGCTCTTTTGGTATTTGGCTATCTGCATTCTGGAAAAGCAAGCAGGTGTTCATGCAACACCTCAAGGAGCTTTATATTTTAAGGTAAAGACTGTACACTAATAGACAGAAAACCTTAACAATCACATAAACTCCTTATGAGCTTTTGCTTGGCAACAGTGGGAAAGAAAAACTTCCTTTGAACTAGAAAAAACTAATAAAAATACATAAGCACAGAGATCAGTCCAGTGTCAAAGGCCACAAGATGATCATTTCACTTGACACTGGTAATGGTTATTTCACTTGTTGTTGCTATGAGTGGCTGAATTGAATGGACATTCCATATGATCACCACATCGCTGCTAGTTTCTGCCTCTGTTTGAAACCTCTTAAGATGGTCCAAAGTTCACCCTGGCAGAGCTGTTAGTGCAGATTCATGGAGTCTTAAGTTAAGGAGTATTCTTTCACTTTTAAGCCTCACTGCCTTACTAAAGGAATACTTTCTAATGCCTTCTGAAACTTAGCTCTGCTGTCAGTTAATCTAGTGTATTATGGTTGCCCTTAAACTTCTCATTAAACATAAATATACCATTTAAACATAAACTCGGATCATTTGCCAGAAATAAACCCTGTGCTCTTTTGTCTGTTCTACTACCTGGCAGACTGTCTCTACTACCTGGCAGACTGTCTCTTTCAGTCAAGGCAACCAAAGGCTGCTGCAAAAGGGAAATCATGTCAATTATTAACTGTTGGGTCAATGTTTATAGGCCAGTATCTGCTGACAGCAGTGAGGAAACACAGAAACTGTTGGATAAAAAAAAGACAACAGCACTGAGACGGTTCAATAGCTAATGAGCCTAACTTTTATAAGCAGCAGTTGACTCATAAACATATAATACCTGTAATTCAGTTTCAGGAAAATTCACAACATACAAAAAATCTCAAACCTCAAAACACTTTATAATATATTATTTCATTAGCATTATTACTAATCAGAGGTGGGACCAAGTCATTGTTTTGCAAGTCTCAAGTAAGTCTCAAGTCTTTATCGTTAAGTCACAAGTCAAGTCTCAAGTAATGTCAGGCAAGTCAGAGTCGAGTGTCAAGTCACTGGTGTAAAAGTCCGAGTAAAGTCACAAGTCTGAAACTTTGAATTTCAAGTCCTTTCGAGTCTTTAAAAAAAGAAGAAAAAAAAGAATGTTGCAGTTATATGCTAAATGTAAATATTAGACCATGTAATTTTTAAATCTGTTTTTCTCAACACATGATGAAATACTGAACTTAGAAAATATACACAAATTGTGAAATTGCACCTCTATAAAATGCAGCTCAATTAAACTTAGCTCCAAGAATAATTTTCACTGACAGTTCTGAGATAAGCTGCATGTTATTCTTGGATGCGCTTGTAGGACCGGCTTTAAAATCGCATGACAAAAATATCATACACATTAAAAAAAACCCAGTATCACCAATGTAGCCTGGACAACATTTGCTAGTTAGATGAAGTCAGCTATCTCATCGTAGCAAAAGAGAAGCACCACCATTCTTTATGCAACTTCAACTGTCGGACAAAGTTGGAAGTTGTTCCATCTCTGTCTGTGATTCTCTTCTTGCATGTTTTGCATATTGCATTTCAGTTTTTTGTTGACTACTTCATAGTTTATGTACCTGAAAAAAAATAACTACTCGCAGCATTTTTGAGCGGTTTTTTTTTGTTTTTTAAAAAAATCTGGTTAATTTGATTGGCTGTGCTACAGCTCACGCACACATACGTACGGCGTGTGGTTTGAATAAATGAATGAATGAATTGAATTAATGGTGCACACTTTCTATATAATATGCGTGTTAAATTTTAGATTTGGGGTGAAATATCAAGTCTTTTCAAGTAAACCGGTTCAAGTCCAATTCAAGTCCCAGGTCACTGGTGTAAAAGTCCAAGTCAAGTCACAAGTCTTAGAACATTTTTTCAAGTCAAGTCTAAAGTCATAAAATTAATGACTCGAGTCTGACTCGAGTCCAAGTCATGTGACTCGAGTCCACACCTCTGTTACTAATATTATATGTATTAATAACAACAAATAATCAAACACAGATGTGTATAAACACACAGTGAGTGAAACGAGGGGATTGAAGAAGAAACGCTCAACAGTGCATCATGGGAATCCCCCACCAACCTAGACTTAATGGAGCATAACTAAGGGAGGGCTCGTCCTACCTGATCCAGCATCACCATATAGTGAGGAACATAAGTATTTGAACACCTGAGAAAATCAGTGTTAATATTTGGTACAAAAGCCTTTGTTTGCAATTACAGAGGTCAAATGTGTCCTGTAGTTCTTGACCAGGTTTGCACACTGCAACAGGGATTTTGGCCCACTCCTCCACACCCCACATAGCAAGCAGGTCTGGCCCCGATCTGGAATCAAGCTGGCACTGCTGGTTGACTTCTGGCATGATAAGATGTATGGTATCCAGATATGGGCCAGGCCTGGCATAGATGGCACTGTCTATGTGATGGCATGCCATATCTAGCTCGATTGTGGTTTGGTTTATGTGGCCCAGGCTCATAGAAAACAGGTCTGGCCCGGAGCTGGCATCAAGCTGGCACTTCTGACTGACCAGTGTCATGGCAGGGTGTATGTGAACCAGATGTGGGCCAGGTTGGCACTATTTACGTTCCTATTTTCCTATTTTAGTTAGAAGACCCAAATGCCATGTTGCAATATTATACTGCTACGGTAGCCAACATTTCAAAGGCAGGTTTGACAGGGCTGTGAGTGTACACTTTATCCAAAACCTAGTGAAGGTTTACTCATGTTTACCACTGGATGGCTGTAGCTCAGGAGGTAGAGCAGGTCACCTACAGATCGGAAGGTTATTGGTTTGATCCCTGGCTCCTCCAGTCTGCATGTCAAGAGTGTGAATGTTTATGAACGTAATTAGGAAGCACCCAGTTCAGAGAAAGTGTGTGTGAATGTGGCATGTTGTATAGAGCACTTTGAATAATCCGAGAGAGTAGAAAAGCGCTATATAAGAATCAGTCCATTCACTGTCTGAACAGGGGCCACCAAAGGGCTGTCATTCTTTGTGGTGTGTGGGCCAGATGGTAAATGGACTGGTTCTTATATAGCGCTTTTCTACTCTTCTGAGCACTCAAAGTGCTTTACACAACTTGTGCATTCACCCATTCACACCCATTCGCACAAGCACATTTGTCTAAGTGCTTTTAGCTAACATTCACACAAATTCATACTCCGATGGATGCATCGGAGAGCAATTTTGGGGTTAGTATCTTGCCCAAGGATATTTAGCATGCAGACTAGGGGAAGCCAGGAATCGAACCACCAACCTTCCGATCAGTAGGTGACCTGCTCTTTCACCTGAGCTACAGCCACCTGTAAACCAATTGTGCTGGGCCATACCAATTTTGCTATGTGGGACAGATCTCCTCTAGATCTGTCAAGTTTCGGAGCTGTCGCTGAGCAACACGGAGTTTCAGCTCCCTGAAGAGATTTGCTATTGGATTTAGGTCTGGAGACTGGCTAGGTCAGTCCAGAACCTTGATATAATTCTTACGGAGCCACTCCTTGGTTAACCTGGCTGTGTGCTTGATGATGAGTCACGACTCATCTTCAATGCTCTGACTGAGGGAAGGAGGTTGTTGCTCAAAATGTCACAATACATGACCCCATTCATCCTGTCCTTAATACAGTGCAGTCATCCTGTCCCCTTCGCAGAAGCGCACCCCCAAAGCATGATGCCACCCCAGTGCTTCACAGTAGGGATGGTGTTCTTGGGATGCAACTCATCCTTCTTTTTCCTCCAAACACGGCGAGTGAAGTTGAGACCAAAATTTCTATTTTGGTCTCATCTGAACACATAACTTTCTCCCATGCCTCTGTCCGAGGGAGACTGACAGTCGTCTTTATCCTCTTCCATTTTCTAACAATTGCTCCAGCAGTTGATTTATTTTCACCAAGCTGCTTGGCAAGTGCCCTGTAGCCCTTCCCAGCCTTGTGGAGGTCCACAATCTTGTCTCTGGTGTCTTTTGACAGCTCCTTGGTCTTGCCCATGGTAGTAGTTGGAGTCTGACTGACTGTGGGGTGGACAGGTGTCTTTAAAGAGCTCAGACAGTGGCTACTAATTTAGATTAATAAGTAGAGTAGAGGTGGACTTTTTAAAAGCATAGTAACAGGTCATTGAGAGACAGAATTCGTGCTGATTGCCAGGTGTTTAAATAATGTGCAGCAGTGCAATACAAACAAAAATCTTTAAAAATCATACAATGTGATTTCCTGAATTGTTTTTAAATGCTGTCTCTCACAATGGGAATACACATACAATTTGAATTTCAGACACTTCCATGATTTCTAAGTGGGAGAACTTGCAAAATCACAGGGTGTTCAAATACTTGAACTCCTCACTGTATACTTTATTAAGAATGAAAGTTTTAAGCCTAATCTTAAGACTAGAGAGCAGCTCCAGAGAAAAGGGCCCTGACAGCTGAAAACTCTGCCTCCCATTCTGCTTTTAAATATCCACATGTAAGCCAATGAGAGCGAGGTGGTCTACTGGTACTACGAGCACTTTAAAACAAGATGGGGCCTGATTAGGATTTTAAATACTATTCTGGATTTAACAGGGAGCCAATAAAGAGAAGCCAAGATATGAGAAATATACTCTCTTTCAAGTCCCTGTCAGTACTATTGCTGCAGCATTTTCAGTTAACTGAAGACTTTTCAGGGAGTTTTTAGCACAGTCTGATAATAATAATAACAGTAGTGCAACCTAGAAGTAAAAAGAGCATGAACTTGTTTTCTGAATTTAATTTTCTGCTCAAAACCAAACCAAACTAAACAAAACTCTTAACAAACAAGTCACTATGTTAACTACGTTGTATAGTACGAACAAAGTTGAACACAGCCAGGGTTACTTTGCATTACTTGACTTGACAAAACCCCAAACCCCAGTTGGAGATAACGGGTATCACAACAGTGATTATCTACTTTCTCTTTTAAGCGCCACATTCTGAAGCTTCAGGCTGTAAACGCTCAGTTAAAAATGGTCATTTTGTTGATCGTTTAAATCTTCTTCCACACAAAATGATCCCATTGAGTGCCAGAGACATTATCACATGGTGAAATGCAATAAAATGCACCACAAGAGATTCATGCTACAGACCACTGTTAATTTATTGCACAGAGTGGTAAAAAATTCAAGTTTATTATGCTATTGTTGACTGTGCTCTTGGTGCTGTTGCTTGTGTGGGTGCACATTAGAGCTCTCAACCAGGTTATGTATTCATCATAGGTTACCACAGTGATTTAGATACTCTTGTATGACACTGAAACTTTGACTGCCGCACCATTTCATGTAAAGGACAACTTGTCAAATGTGTTTTTTAGAGAGGCACAATTAATACATATATATTAGAGCAGATGGACCGTGTGTCCATACATAGAACAATGTGTAGCTTTTAGTTCCTGCTCAGTGATTCATCAGCACAATTGGTTTACCGGAAAAGCTCCATAGTAGGACAATACATAACATGGTGGGACTTATCTATATGTCTGCAGCTGACAACAGCATAAAAGCACTTCAGCTGTTCAATAGCACTTGACTTCCTGTTAAAAGCCCATTGTCAGGCCGCTCATAAGCTTTTAGTTCCCATCAGATCCTCATGGAAGAGAAGCTCTACTTTCTGATCAGAGCTTCACTTAAACACAGTCACATGACAACAGTGTTTGTGCATTCAGTCGTAAACAACTGCAGGTTTGCTCATTTGCAGCGAAGTGCTGCTGGTGATGAAAAAACCACAGACCTCAAACTGATCATGATAGCGTCAAGCCATTGAATGAGACTGTATATCAGGTTATTTTTTAATATTTGCAGGAAATAATTATTGCAGGCAAAGTTATTGTACAAAAGATGACAGTTACAGATCATAACACAAGTATTACACCACCGCCCAGTGTAAGGTTTTTGCCTCAGCTGCCCTAGTATTGATAATTAACAAAATATTTTTTATGCTTTGGTTAATCCTTAATTAAAATGCTATTTTTAATGCTAAAATATAATTATTGTTGTTATCCATAATTTTTTTTAATTTACTGTTTAGAAAAAATTGTAACAAACATTTTTGTCATTTGTGATATTTTAGTAGCCTTCCTCAACAAAAAATGTGTTTTAGTTGTTGAATATAATGCTTTATTGAGAGGTCAAAATGTGATTATGAAAACATGAATTCAGTTTTTTGTGAAGTAGGCATCCCAAGAACATGACTCTACAAGAAGACTGTTTCTTCACTCTGTCAAGAGGCAAGTAGTGCTGTGCGATACTGCAAGAATTGGTATCCTTCTGATACCAAGTAAATTTTGGGCCAGTATCGCCAATACCGATAAGGTGGATGCATCATCAAATTGTGAAATCTGAATGAATTAGGTAGAACCCAGGACAGAAATAATAAAATGATTAAGGCTGCAGCACATCTACTTGTAGTTTAAATATAGTAATCATACAGTTTCCCTTTCACAGTTTACACAAAAGGGTAATTATATCCAGTCAAATCTGAGCCATATTATAATTGGTATATTTGTTTTCATTCCAGTTCATTCAATAACATTTTTCAGTGAGATACATGTGTTATATTGAGTTCTTAGCCTAAGTAAGACTTAGCCAGTTGCACTTTGAAAATGAAAGTAACGCTAAAGGTTACAAGCATCACTGTTACCACCGTTATCTACCTGGAGCTAAGCATGCTTGCTTGTTTGTTTGCCTAGCGCTGCCAAGTCACATGACAGTACAACCTCAAAACGCAAGCGAGGAGAGGAGGTGCAAACTGCCTGGTCCATGCTGTGACATGTGAAAGCAGCAGGAGCAGGCAGAAGTGCCAAGAAAAGAAGTGCCATTTCAAAGATAAGTTACAATTTTTCTACATTATGTTTGATACCCCTGTCCTAACGCATCTATTAACTGCCTCCAATCTGTACAAAATTCTGAGGGAAAGCGTTTAACTTACTCTGATAAATATTCTCATATTATCCCGGGGTTAAAGCTTCTGCACTGGTTTCCTGTCAGGCTCAGATTTCAGTCTAAAACTTTGGCACTTACTTTTATGGCTTTACAAGATGAGACCTTCAATTAAGGCAGATTGTGCATTTAGAATCTTAGTTTCAAAACTCTGAAAGCTCACCACACTCTCTACACATCTGTGACATTCAGCTTACAAGTCATCTGTTCAAAGAGGCATTTGTTTTATGTTCTTTGTTCAGGGCTGGACTGGGACTGGGCTGCCGAGCTGGTTTTTAGTGATACCTCTGTACTGCATTTTGTAACAAGTTTCTTGTCTTTAAAAGTGCTATATAAATAAATTTTCGTTACTTTTACTTTGCACTATCAGTGTCCTCACAAAGATTCCCCTCATCCCCACCCCAGTGTAAGATCTGTGTATGTGTGCCTGTGTGGGGCAGGACAAAGGCCTAGTCATATTTTTTTCCCTCTGTGGTTTCACCTGAAGCCTAATGCAATCGTATGGATGACGACGTAGGAGAGGGGAGGTTATAGTTGCTCCAGCTCTTGAGTAATCGTTCCAGAGAATCGTTTTTAGATAAAAGCGCAGACTGAAGAATTAGTCAGTGTTTTATTTTCACATTCTGTGACAATAGTTCATTTTCTCCTCATTTTAACACCTCCCCATCTGAGAAACTAGGATTTTTTTGGAAGAACATATACATTAATACCAATATTGGTGTATAAAATTCACTTGGTTCTCACTGTTGCCATCCTTACTGATGCCCAACTTGTTTCTTTAGCAGTTACTGGAAAACTAATGGAAATGACATCAGTCTGACACAGAAAAGTGGTGATAGCTGCTTTTTCTGAAAAAAAAATAAAATAAAAATGTATATTAATTTAATTTTTAATAAAAACAAAAAGGAAACCTAAAACAGCTGTATCAAAGGACCAGAAAGAATTATGCTGAAAAGGCAATCTAAAAAGAGATTTTTAGATTTAATGCCCCAGATTTTCTTTTTCACATTTTGAAAAATCACATGTACATACTTCACCTTAACATATATATAAAAGCCCATCTGTCACAATTTGCTCCTCTGTCCCCAATTTGAAATAGAGACACGATTAAAATTATATTAGGAAACCCATTCAAGATTCAAGAGGTTGTTCCTTCAAAACATGAGGTAGTAGAGAGACAAAATATTAATGCTCTTACATACAGATGTATGAGCATTAATGGTCATACAGATGACAATGACAACAGACTCTTTTTCCATATACAGTTATGTTGAAACTGTGACAATGACAGAGGGAGAGTTAGAACATTTCTAATAACAGCATCACTGTGAGTGAAAAGGGTGATCCACATGATTGACATTCATATGATGCTCTGCTGCTTTCCTTCTGTACAGCTTCCTGTTTCTCCCATGTGTCATTGCCCCGAGGCTTTGTGACTCATGCTGTGATGAGCCTGTCAGTCATGCTGTGATAGCGGGAAACCAGACTGAAGCTGTGTTGAAACAGTGTTCCCATATCCTGTGATGGTGGTGGGGACTTCTCCTATTGCATCCAAACACATGATGTGTCCTCCATTGTTATACAGATAAAAGAAAAAGAAAGAAAAATATTATTATCAAAGAACACTGTCTGCATTAACGCCAACTTTATGAAACATTTAGATTACACACTGGTTAACTATCTCCAAACAATCTGTACACCACCTGCTTCATATGGCTTCAAAATCCACACAAACTGTTATCAAATACAAGTCCTGACAGCTAGTACAAGGGAAGTAAAGTTATCTTATATATAATCAAACACAAAGCGAAACAATGGTGTGTTTTGCAAACGTAAGTATAATTTTTCAGTTAGCTGGAAAGGGTCCTTGCCAAAATTCCCTTAATGGTAAATGGTAAATGGCCTGTATTTGTATAGCGCTTTTAATGATAAGGGATTCCAGGAAAAGTTAATATACCAGCACCGCCTGTGTCCTGGCCTTGTTGCTCTGTGCTTGTTGTCCAAAAACTGCTAAAACACAGCCAGTGTGGCTCACTGAAACATTCCTTTATTATCATGAACACGCACACTGTAGTTTAGTTTACTCAGTCACACACAAACCACAAAGCTTCAAAGACTATGTTAATCTGCCAAGAAAAATAGCACACACACTTCACACTGAGCCCTTTTACAGTCTAACTATTAGTTTGAGCTGTTGTCAAAGATGGAGTCTTAAAAGGAATCGGTGGACACAGGTGCCACAGACAGCAGAAGTGATAGAAGGTCATCACTTTTGTGTTAATGTGAGATTGAAAAAGGGGGGTGGCAGCAGCCATTTTGACATGAGGAGGTAAGGTAAGGTACACACAAAATGAGTTATGGTTTCATTCTGTTGAGTGTGTCAAAGCTCTCTCAGTGAGCCACTCTCAGTGTAAAGGGGCCATATTCAATCTTATTCAATTTGTGTTAGGAGAGGTGAAGCCTAGCAGACAACAGTTATCTGGATCTGCTTGTCAATCATAGCACCCAGGCCTGACGGAGGGCTGGGTTACAAATAAATAACTAAAAATCAGCCAATATACACTTGTTATGTAGGTGGACACGTCTTTTGTACCAGGCTGTAAACATTAATGTTATCACTCATTTTTTTTTTACATGAGCATAGACAGGTTAGGAGCCACTCTTCCATAATGTAGCAAGCAAAACATGCCAGGTTCAATCCCAGGAACAGACGCAAAAGTCCACAGAAAGCAGTGACGAGAATACTTGTAACAGATGAAACTTTGATTTTGAGCTGTATCGTTATTAAACACGTACATTCAACAAACTTTAACCTGCCACTGCATTGGTTCTGTTTATGTTCTCTCTCTGATCGTGTGTCACCAGAGTTCAAATGAGTTGAGCTCTCAGCTAACTGCACTGAACATGTTTGCAGTAAATACACCTCAGGCTGCTCACTTCCTGTGCTGACATGTTTTCTCCTGCTGGGAGTGTCTCTAAACATACTGCACTGTGCTAACTATTTAGGCTTGTACTATGGAGCCAGGATGCTTTCAGAAAAACAACCCTTGTAACGATTTCACTTTAACAATAACCAAAGAACTAAAAGAAAAAAAAACGCTGGAAACTGACTGACACAAACCAAAAGAATTTCTCTTCATCCCCCCCATAACCACATGCTAATCCCTGACAGACTGGAGCCTGAGGACAAGGCCTGTCTGCTGTTTATCTCTAAGAAATCTTGTGACCACACCTCTTATCTTAACCTCTGCATGTGCTTGTTGTGTGTGTTTAATGGCCTGTCTATTGTCATTCAGGTATGAGCATAGGTGTGGCTCTTCTTTAGAATTACAGTCATTGACATTAGTAAACACAGAGAGCAAATCCACGTAAGAGTAGGGCAGGAATGGCGTTATTCTTTGGTTTTACCTGGCAACAGCCACTGTGAATATGGTGGTAAAACTATGTCAATGTTTGGAACAAAACCTTCCCCAAATATTCTTTCAGGTTCTGACACACCTCTGTGCCTTTCAGTAAAGCTGTTCCACTGCAAACAAAAGCAAAAGCACAGTGAAGCAAGAGCCTGGCTTATCAGCAGCCGTAAAACTGCCTCCACTCTCTGCAGACAGCACAGGCTTGCTAAACAGGAACAACTGGCTCACAAGACAATAATATCACATGTGCTTTTATTTCAGGTCTCTTTTTCATTCGCTTTAAAGTGTCAGAAAGTACAAACAATACCAGCAGTCAAGTCATGCATATTAGTGTTTTCTTATTCACAAAATCCTTCCGGCTCCTGTATGTTTCACTTCTCCGTAACTGCAAACAGCATGCAGTTAGCATTTAGCCAGACATTTTCAAGGGCCAGTATATCTAAAGGAAGTCTTGCCCAGAAACTCAACTCAACTCAACTCCATTTGTAAATGAGCAACTGTTTGCCAACAAGTTTATCCAGGTGATAATCCCAGTTTTGTGTTTCCAGCTGCCTTGAAAGAACAGATAATTATGTAGAACAGGTTTTACGTAGCTTGTTGTTTGTTTTTGTTTGTTTTTGTTTCCATTTTCTCTGTCTTTCTGGGGGGTTTGCAAATTGAGGTAAACCATTAGTAAACACTGGCGTATTTAAAGCTTTAACTAAGGCAGGAAGAGCGACTACAAAACAAACAGTTTAATCCACAGTTAGTTTATCGTGTATATCCTGCTAATAACCTGCTACCAAACACCCAGCAGACAGACAGGAACATGTTTGAGTCTGAATTCCCGGAATACAGACTACAGACGGCCCACTTGTCTGATCTTGTTTGTTGGAGACTTTGCTTTCAGTTTGAGTCCTTTTTTTTATGGAAGCACTAATCAAAATGTCTTTAGAAGAAAATTACAAAGGAAAATTTATAAAAAGAGTTGACAGTGACTCTCTAAATCAGGGGTTTCCAAATCCAGGCCTCGAGGGCAAGTGTCCTGCAGGTTTTAGATGTGTCCTTGATGCAACACAGCTAATTTAAATGGCTAAACGACCTCCTCAACATGTCTTGAAGTTCTCCAGAGGCCTGCTAATGAACTAATCATTTGATTCAGGTGTGTTGACCCAGGGTGATCTCTAAAACCTGCAGGACACTGGCCCTTGAGGCCTGGAGTTAGACACCCCTGCTCTAATGTTCAGCAGTATTAGAGACCCTTTCACACTAGAGGCCTGTTTGATTCAATGTTCAAATCAAACTATGTTGTTTAAAAAGGGGTGATGACATCACAGTTGGGGTGGCACAGAGCTTAAATCTTTTCAGCCAGATTGTTGTTCCTCTTCTTGTTTAGGTTGATTTCGTTCAGTTTTCTTTTTTTTTGGTTTCACTAGTACTATTAAAAATATTCCAACGATATTGTTAAACAAAATATGTAGCTTTGTGCAGTTTTAAGTTGATATTTGGACAGGAAGTTAATTCTAAAATTAAACTTCTTTGGATATAATAAAACATTATTTATGGAAATCATAAAAAAGAAGAAAAAACAACCTAAAAGCCAAGCCTTGTACCTTTGCCTTCTCTGAATCATGGACAAAACACAAAATTGCAAAAATCTTTTCCAAAACAATAAATTAACAATATTTTTCTTGTATTATTTTACACATACACAACAGACAGACCAAATTTTGTAAAGTGAGTGAGTCGCTATGCTGGCTTGACACAGTGCATTGAGAGCTCAGACCTATAAGTGAAAGCAACATAGTCAGCAGGCTGGACTTTAAATAAAATGGCGTTACTCCACCAGCAAGCTGTGACTTGCAGTGACAGGCAGCTGGGAAGCCTGAACCAGTCGCTGCCCAGTGTTGAAATAGAAATGTTATTACAAAGCTCAAAAACATGGTTTCACTTTTCTTTCCTGTCAGACATGTTAAATGAGGATGTTTTCTGTGAGTGGTTATACTAATACATGAGAATTTGTCGCCATCTAGTGGGCAGCAGTGTATATGACAGCATGATTAACATTCAATTGGGCAGACTTTCTTCTTCTTCATGCATGATCAAAGGACTTACAAATGTTTCTCCCACGTTTACAAAGCAAGAGCACCAAATAAGAGTTTTGTGTTTGTATCTTTTCATGATAGCGTATAAAAAAAGTCCCAGTTTCGACCTGGTGACTTTCAATGCTTAATTTTATTGTCTGTGATTGAAATTTAAAGGATATAAGAGGCAGCATAGTAAGAGATGCAGTATAGACAGTTACTGTAAAAAAAAAAAAAAAAAGAGCAACAATCCCATTTTCTTTTCTTATACATGTGTAGTACATGTACATTATTTAATGTGTGTTTTACACAGCAGGCCATATTAAAAGAACTTTGACTATACAGTATTGGGCCACAATGTTAAAAAACACTTACTGGTGATTAACACTGGCCATTTTGTTACAATGCAATTTTCTGGTGGGTAACCTGGGGTTCTGATCTTTAGGCTGAATAAAGATTTCTCTGAGGTCAAAACGGATATGAGTTGATAGTTTTTGCAGGACTATATTTATCTGTGTTAGTCAGTCTATTTGCTGGGAAGAAAAGCCCACTAACAATGGCATGAATAAAAACTATAATTGCAGTATAACCGTGCTATTAAGTAAAAATAATATGCAGCACCAGGTGTATTTTAAACCAGACAATACTGACTGGATTGTGTTTTCAATTCATGAAGCAGTAACTGGATCTGAAATATCATTTGGCATGTCTCAGTACTGAACATAACAGCAAAATGATCCCTGTCATCATACACTTCCTCCAAAATATCTCGACTTTCTACACAACATCCACTTACAAGTTTCTTCTACAAACTTGTAAGTGGATGTACTAGTACTTTATTTTGAGTGTGCATCAGGATAAAGTCACAGTACCTGATTTCTTTGCAATTTAAAGGTACTTTTCGACATAACCAACTGTGAACTTTTATGTTTGGATACTGATACTCTTAATTAGTTTCATATGTTTCATTTACTATAAAGAAGCATATTCCTCAGTGACAGCATGATCATGTTCCAACACATCATCAAATCTATTGTTTGCGCAGCTGTTGACTTTGGTTTACACCATTTCAATCTTTTGTTTTCTTAGGTTTTGATTACAACAAACAGAGTAAGAAAATCACTTGAAAGAGCGCTCGATAGCATTCTAGTCCCACAATAATCATGGAAAAGGAAAGTAGCAGATACACAGCTCCCCCTGGAAGTTTTCTAAGACCTTCCTACATATGCAGAACTTCCCACCACCTACAAAATGCTTACATGTGAAGAAGAACTATGCTGGGATTTTATTGTCACATGATTACTGACAAACTAGCTTTGACCATTTTACCTGCTCGTATGAATGATAAATGGACTGGTTCACTCTGAGCACTCAAAGCGCTTTACACAACCTGCCTCATTCACACATTCGCACCCATTCACACAAGCACTTTTTTCTATGTAAGTGCTTTTTATCTAACATTCACACATGCATATGAAGAGAGCGTCATGTAGAATCAGCCTCCAGCGCAGTGATAGATGTCTCTGATGTCTTTGTGCTCCTTCTCTCCGCTTCTCTGTTTTGTAAAATACAAAGCAAAGTTCTTAGCATATCAATACAGAGCTACCAAACTAGTGTGAACAATGTTTTTCTTCAAGGGATCAAACTGACTCAGGATCAGTGGAAATGCAATAAGTGGAACAAATCAGGAATTACTGTTTGTTTATTATTTTAAAAAGCTCCATTTTGTTTTACTTATGTTCTATCCAGAAATGTAGATTCTGTTTCCTGCTGTAAGGCAAGAGTGCCAGCTCCTTGTGAGTTATTTAAAAAGCACTACTTGTTGTCTGAAGTTAGGTGATGTTAATATTATTTCTAGAAATGTTACAATAAAGGGAAGTGATGACGATTTGTGTAGTTCACTATTGGACAACACCAAGCAGGAACAGGAGACCTGAAGCTTTTCCAGGACTACTGGCTCTCCACCACCTGTTATTCAAACACAGGCTTTTAAAGTGCCTCCAAAAAGTATCTTAACAAGGTAATCACAACAACAGACTGCTAACTACCACATCATGAAAACAAGGGGCAGCATTTTCACAGTGACAATGTTGCTACTGCTATCCTTTTTTTTTTACTTTTGATGTTGGTTTTTAGCCCTCAGTTAATCAAGAAACTGCGTTTTTCAAGGCCAACACTGGACATACATCTTTTTAATATGTAGCCTGGTTATATAAAAGTTGTTGCACCACCTTGTGGTACAAATTTGTTCAACATGAAAGCACAGCCCTCCTGATATGGCACAATATCTCTTTAACACACCTTGTTGTTTCTCCACATTATTTTGATAGCTTTAAGCTAATTTTGGATCACCCTGAACTACTATTAAACCACTATTCATAAAAAGTGCTCTCAGACAATGTGTCAAGGATTTAAAAAAAAAAAAAAAGCATTTCACTCCTTTGTAGTAATGTTGACATCACCACACTGAGAGCAATGGTGCCCAACACTGGGCCAGCCCAGAATCTATTTGACACCTCGGCTAAAATTACAAACATGGAGTGATTCTTAAGACCCTCTAGTGAAAAAGAGAACATTGATATTATCTCTGACCTTGAGGATTACTTGTGCTTGTCCAGATAACCCTTCTCCCTCCATATCTGCTGCCTGTACTGTCAGAGTGTACTGTGGATATTTCTGTTGGAAGAGAAATATAATGAGTTCAGCTCATCAACCAGTAGGATTAAACATTCTATCATCAGTTTGTATCCAAAACAGACTCTAGTGAGATACTTCTCATTTTAAAGTTCAGTGGAATATGCTAACTAATTTCTGTTTACATAGAACTAACAGTGTTATGTGACAACATCCCAGCAGAACAAAGTTTTCAAGCTGATTATTAGCAACAGGAACATGTGGAATCAAGCATTTTTCTGAAACCAGAAAAAATGATAGAGCTGACAGACACTTCGATATTTGGAACATTTTAATGTTACAGATTCATCTAATGCTATAATGCTATCCACCCTATGAAGCTAACCACTAACTGTGTGGTAGCATAGGCAAAATGAGAGCCAGGGAGTTTATTTTCCACTTGTTCTCTGAAGAGACAGTTTTATTTCATTTTTGAACTTATATCTTTGAGAAAGCACCAGATCATATTTAACCTTGTCTACACTGACACATGTGTTAGCCTACTTAAATTAGTGGACATAAGTGGACAGCTATCATCTGAACAGGTAAAATGGAATGAAGTCGTGATATTTTCCTGCTTCTTTGATACAATTTGCTGTTTGTTCAAGCTGTTTTTAATTTGTAAAAAAGGGGTACGGGGGGGAAAAAAGTTACAACTGCCAACTCAACAGTTGATCTTTCTTTTCTAAAATCCCTTGTACACCGGTCATAAGCGGGTCCTCTTATCCCAAGCTGGCCAGTGTGCTTACTGTCACTGAATGTGTTAGAAGCCTAACCTCTCTGTCTAGTCCAGTACCAGCAACTCAGATGGCTCCAGTAACTGAGTTGATTTCAAACATGTTGTCACTGGGCAGCTGCGGGTCCTGGCTCAGAATACTGTAACGGATATCTGAGTTGGCATTATCTGGTTCATCAGCATCTGTAGCCTCGACCTTAATCACTTCAGAACCTGGAAAGAAAGAATTCAGAAGTAGGAATTAAGAACAGTCATTCAGGCTTTGTTTATCTTTTTTTTACAGTCAGTGTTTACACTGTACACACTAGGGCTGGGCGATATATCGAGTTTTTAAAAAAAATATCGATATATTTTTATACGAGATATCAGAATCAGAATCAGAATCGTGTTTATTTGCCAAGTATATGTGCAGACAAATACAAGGAATTTGGTTCCGGTAGATGGTGGCTCTCAACCACAGCAATGTAAATCACACACACACACACACACACACACACACACACACACACACACACACACACACACACACACACACACACACACACACACACACACACACACACACACACACACACGTGTCTATATATACATTACACATACATACACATACATACACAAAGCTGTGTAAACCAACTATAAATAACTAATCTAAACTTATATACATAAAATACAGAAATGAAATGAGGTGGAATGAATACTACAGAATGTACATAAGGTACGGTTGCAGTCTGGCAGTGGGAGCAGCGTGACAGGTCAACTGTTTAGAAGGGAGATGGCGAGGGGAAAGAAACTGTTCCTGTGTCGGGTGGTCCTGGTCTGCAGGCTTCTGTACCGTCTGCCAGAGGGCAGCAGATCAAAAGTCTGTGTCCAGGGTGTGAGGGGTCTGTGATGATTTTCCTGCCCGTTTCCTGGTTCTTGAGAGGTACAGATCCTGGATGGAGGGCAGGGGGCGCCGATGATCCTTTCTGCTGCCCGTACAGTCCGCTGCAGTCTGCTCCTGTCCTGTTTAGTGGCTGCACCATACCAGACTGTGATGGAGGAGCACAGGATAGACTCAGTGTAGAACTGGATCAGCAGCTCCTGTGGAAGACTGTACTTCCCCAGTTGTCTCAGGAAGTACATCCTCTGCTGGGTCTTTTTGAGGATGGAGTTGATGTTGGTCTCCCACTTCAGGTCCTGGGAGATGGTGGTACCCAGGAACTTGAAGATCTTCACAGTCAACACAGGGCTGTCTGATATGATGAGGGGGGGCAGAGTTGAGGGATGTCTCCTGAAGTCCACTATCATCTCTACAGTTTTAACACTAGAATTACTGAGCCTTTTTTCCCTGGTGCAAGTCCCTACTACTAGATTTACTGGCCTGCGCAGATTTGCGTAAATTCCCCCCGACCTTAACACCTCTTGGCACCCCGCTGAGATTTTCACAGGTCGTCAGCTCCATTGTTCTCCTGCTTTTGTTGTGCAAACACACCTCCCCCAACCCCTAACCATGAGAGATTCAAGTTTTTCCTTCCTGCAAGGCTGCTTTCCTTCCTTACCTGCCTGCATGCCTGTCCATAAACATATATACACAGAGTTGTACATATATTTATATAGCCACACCTTATTTAATATGCATAAAGTCTAGTTATACACACAGACACATCTATATATATATACACACACACACATATATATATATACATATATATATATACATATATATATATATATATATATATATATATATATATATATATATATATATATATATATATATATATATATATATATATATATATATATATATATATATATATATATATATATATATATATATATATATATATATATATACGATGTGTGTGTGTGTGTGTGTGTGTGTGTGTATATATATATATATATATATAATATATATATATATATATATATATATATATATATATATATATATATATATATATATATATATATATATATATATATATATATATATATATATATACATAAATAAAATGTTTGTATAGTGCACTTTCTATACCTTGCTCTGTCCACTTTTTTGCAATGACAATGCAGATTTTCCACTTGTGGGACAAATAAATGCAGATTTGCTCTGTGTGTGTGTGTGTGTGTGTGTGTGCAACATTGGCATTTGTTTACTCAGATCCAAGGCAGGCCAAACCTCTGTGTTACAACCTACATACAAAAGACAGACATTCACAATATATGGGTACACAAGTCTGTTTTATTTCAAAGTGTTTCAAACTTTACAGCGTTTGCAGACCCAGTGTCCATCATCCCTGCATTTGGCACAGGTGAATTTCTTACATGTTGCACAGGTAAATCTGCTGCGATTCCTGTTGCAGCTCTCTTGCACCTGGCACTGCGTTGTCTTTACAGTCCCTGGCACAGCAGCTGCAGCAGCCTGCCTCTGTGCTAAGATTTCCTTGTGCTGCATGAATCGGCAACGAAGTTGCTGAGCTAGAAGACGCAGAAACAATCTTCTTTTGCCTGTCCACCCTGTACATGCCTTGTACAAAATGTAGGCATTCACTGCCGCCAGGTCCAGCATATTGTAGAAAACCGCTACTGGTCACCTGCGTGTTGCTGATCTTACAGAATACATCCGTGCTATTTGGTCCAACACGTCTACACCACACTGTAAAAGCAGAGCAAGAGAGTCATGAGTATATGTTTTTTTCTATAGGCCTGTATAGCACACATCAGAAAACATTGTAGCACTGGTGTAAATTGTACACACATTCACATACCTTCATGTGGTTGTAGTCTGTGATCGTGTTGGGTTTCCTCTTTCTGCCGTCACCGATCGTCACGTTTTGGTGCATGGAACTTAGAACACACACAGTCTTGTTTTTTTTAGGTGCATAAATTGTCAAGGAGACACTGCCACTTCTAAGCACTGAAGTGGAGAATACCTCTCGCTTTGCAGTATCTTTTGCAAGTTGAGGAAGTTCACGCCGGACTTTATTCACCGTGCCCAGTAATGTTGTTTTGCGCTGCAGCAGTCTGTGCGATAGTGACAGTGAAGTAAAGAAATTGTCCGTTAGACATTTCTCCCATCATCCAAAAACGGCTCCATCAGTTTCATGACCACGTTCTCTGCCAGCCTCTCTCCCTTCTGACGACTGGGGTCCTTTCCCAAGTAAGGAGATGCACTGCAGACATATTTGGTGTCCAAATCCGTGGCCATCCAGAACTTGATCCCAAATTTGTCTGGCTTGGTTGCAATATACTGGGTGAATGGACAACGAACCTTGGTAGGGAACAGCTGTTCATCTATGGTCATGTGTTCCCCTGGAGTGAAACTCTTAGCACAGTTCTCGTTGAAGCGTGTCCAGATGTCGGAGATCGCTGCAAATTTGTCTGTTTTCACCCGTTCTGCCCGCATGTCGCTGTCATCAAATCGAAGGTGTTGCATAATTGAAATGAATCTATCTCGGGCATTGTCTCTTTGATTAGTGGCACCAGAAAACTTTCTGACCAGCAATCCACAATGGCACCAACAGGACACATGATTGCTCTTACAAACAGGATTGAAATGAATGCCATAAGTTCATGAACTTAAACCATAAAGTCTAGTTATACACACAGACACATCTATATATATATATATATATATATATATATATATATATATATATATATATACACACACACACACACACACACACGTAGATAGATATGTGTGTGTGTGTGTGTATACATACACCAATATTTTTGAATACACGTGTCCATATTTATGTTTCCAGATTGTTTGTATAGTGCACTTTCTATACTGTGCTCTGTCCACTTTTTGCAATGACAATGCAGATTTTCCACTTGTGGGACAAATAAATGCAGATTTGCTGTGTGTGTGTGTGTGTGTGTGTGTGTGTGCAACATTGGCATTTGTTTACTTAGATCCAAGGCAGGCCAAACCTCTGTGTTACAACCTACATACAAAAGACAGACATTCACAATATATGGGTACACAAGTCTGTTTTATTTCAAAGTCTTTCAAACTTTGAAACGAACCTTGGTAGGGAACAGCTGTTCCCTACCAAGCATTTCTTGCAGCTGGCAACAACAGTCGTGCATTCAGTATAGTTGTGACTTCCGCAAAAAATGTGGTCAAAATCTCATGAGTAAGTTGAAGCATTTCTACCAGGCATTTCTGAAAGTTGTAACACAGAGGTTTGGCCTGCCTTGGATCTGAGCAACTCTGAGTGAGCAAATGCAAATGTGCCAGGCCTCAAGGACAATGGGTGGTTTGCACAACAAAAGCTGTAGGAGAAACAAGCTGACGACCTGTGAAAATCTCAGCAGGGGTGCTTAACACCTCGGGACTTGCACCAGAAAATAAAAAAGCCAGTAATTCTAGGGGGTGTTGGGTTTAGGGAAGTTACGCAAATTTGCGCAGGATAGTAAACCTAGTGTTAAGAGTGTTCAGCTCCAGATTGTGCTGACTGCACCAGAGTACCAGCCGCTCAACTTCCTGCCGGTATGCAGACTCATCACCATCCTGAATGAGGCCAATGACGGTGGTGTCATCTGCAAACTTTAGGAGTTTAACAGCCGAGTTCTTGGAGGTGCAGTCATTAATGTAGAGGGAGAACAGTAGTGGTGAGAGGACACATCCTTGAGGGGCACCAATACTGAGGGACTGAGTTTCAGAGGTGATCTCCCCCAGCCTCACTTGTTGCTTTCTGTCTGTCAGGAAGCAGGTGATCCACTGACAGGTAGCTGGTGACACGCTGAGCTGGGAGAGTTTGGAAGAGAGAAGTTCAGGCACGATGGTGTTAAAAGCCGAACTAAAGTCCACAAACAGGATCCTGGCATAAGTTCCCGGGCGGTCGAGGTGTTGCAGGATGTAATGCAGCCCCATATTCACTGCATCATCCACCGACCTGTTTGCCCAGTAGGCAAACTGCAGAGGGTCCAGCTGGTGGCCTGTAATGTCCTTCAGATGGGCTAACACCAGTCGTTCGAAGGATTTCATGACCACAGACGTCAAGGCGACAGGTCTATAGTCATTCAGTCCTGTGATGGTGGGTTTCTTGGGAACAGGGATGATGGTGGAGCGTTTGAAGCAGGATGGAACTTCACACAGCTCCAGGGATCTGTTGAAGATGCGCGTAAAGATGGGAGCCAGCTGTTCAGCACAGGTCTTGAGGCAGGAGGGTGAGACACCGTCTGGTCCGGGGGCTTTCCTGGGCTTCTGTTTCTGAAATAGTCGACTCACATCCTCAGTGTGTATTCTGAGTTTCAGGGAGGAGGAAAGGGGGGTGGGAGGTGTGATGGAGGTCGCTGAGTCTGGATTGGAGAGGGTGATGGTGGTCGTTGAGTCTGAAATGGGAAGGGTGGTGGTGGTCGTTGAGTCTGGATTGGGGAGGGTGGTGCTACATATAAGATGTGACAATCTCCTTTACGTTATAACTATACTTTGCCTCTCTTTCATCCACTTTTGTCTCTACGCAACGTTACTCGGTCTCGCCTCTCCTTCACTGAACACAACTCCCTCTCCTCCCCCATCGCTTCACCTGCAGGCAGCGACAAGATGGACATGGCAAATCTCCGTTAACGAGTTAATGCACATCGCCCCGTGCGTGGGGCTGAACGGCGTCAACGTGTTAACGAACTAACCACGCTAACGAGCTAACCACGCTAATGCCATGCAGCCCAGAGGGCCTGCACAGCCTAAAATCCTTTCATTTTTTCAAAAGTTGACAGCGCGCCTTATGTATGAATTCTGGTTGTGCTTGAACCGATTTTATGTGATACACAGCGCTCAGCAATCTGTCAAAACATGTTTTAGTACGACTTTGCTAAGCTACAGAGCTGCACCGCTTGATGGATTGTCGGAGCATTACGGCTAACGAGGAGCCTCGCGGAGTGATACGTACTGTGCTTCAACGTAATATTACCGTACTGTGTGTGTATAAGGACCATAAATGGCACCTGTTCAGAGACATGGTTATGAAGCGGATTTCAAACTCCAGGCTGTCAGTCACGCAGTAGAAGTTGGGAACAGAGCAGCTGTGAAATCTGTCTTTGTTATTATGCTCAGCGTCTGTTAGTTTACATTTTGACTGCACAATTGTGAGCTCTTTGTTATGCACAAAAACAACATTGTTTTCTTTTATTTATGGAGCATTATTATTTAATAAATGCTCATAATTTATTTTTGAGTAGTTGTTTTCATGTACATCTATGCTGTATGTTAATAAAAGTGCCTGTGTGACATCTGGGACACAGCTTTGACTAAGAACTCTCTTTTTGTTCTTACTTTATGGCTTTAAAAAAATATTGAGATATATATCTTATATCACCATCCAGCTAAAAAATATCGAGATATGAATTTTGGGTCATATCGCCCAGCCCTAGTACACACCCCACTTTACTGGAGTGAATTACTAGATAAAGTACCTTATAACCATTAGCAACCGACTCCTTTTTCTCCTGTAAAAATGAAACAAGCAGACATGACAAGCAAGCTTAAATTGAAGTCACTCTCAGTACCTTTTACTGAGTTTTCAGCAACTTGTCCCTCAAAGGTGTTTTGAGTGAAGACAGGTTTGTTGTCATTCTGGTTGATGACTTTAACTGTAACACTCATGACCTCCTGGTGATCTCCACTTTCTGCCACGGCATGCACTTGTAGCTGCCGACATACAATCATATTAAAATTATGTTGTTAAAAAAAGAATAAACAATGTACATTAATGCTTTTATTCAACATAATAGAAACATTTTGGGGCTTTATTGGATAGAGAAAGTGTAGATAGACAGGAGAAGGGAAGACATGCAGCAAAGGGCTGCGGGTCGTACTCAAACCCACGCCTGCTCTCTCACTAAGCACCCACATATTATGCTTTTATGGAAAAAGAGGTATATAAATTATTGGATCAATAATTATGATCCAATCATACATTTATAGTACAGCATGTGACTCTGAAAAGTGCCATTCTTCAGAAAACACTTGCCTTAGGAACTTCAAATATATTTTGATTATACAGCTTGTGCAGTATGAAACTTCTTTAGTAGGATTATAGCTTTTACTTCACTGAAAAGTATCATTTCTTTTTTTCACTTTGCAAATAATTCCCAAGATAAAATGTTTAAAAAGGAGGGATGTCAAACTTCTTTTGCTCCTTTTACACAAACAGCCAACTTTGACCTCAAGTGGGCCACAGCCAGTGAAACTCCCGTTCCTGCCAGTGTAAAGAAGTTTAACTACACATTTAGCCCCTGAGACACATCAGCATAAGAAAAAACTGAATTTTAGCTGTACTTCTTGGTTTTTCTACATGACAAAGAAATTCTGCTGTAGTAAGTAAAAAATAATAAAAATCTGTCAGCACAACTCTTTGGGCTTAAATTGTAAGAAAGACTTCTGACTATGTTTTAATTATAAAACAAAAGGTTATAATCTATTTTCTTACTGAAAAAAGCTACCATAAATATCTTTGGTAGATAGTGAAAAAATGAACTTTCCTGTTATTTTTCTATTTTTCTACTTAATACTTTGATGCAGTACAAATGGAGGAAAAGCTATAAAACGTTTTACTGTTTAGTCTCCAAGTTTAGTATTTCCATTGTTTCCTAGATTAGTTAATCATGTTTGTAGTTTCAAGTTTCTAAGTTGTTTAATTTGTTCCCTTTCATGTCTAGTCTGTTGTAGCCTTGTCTGTGTGTCCTCCCTAGCATCCCCTGTATGTAGTCCATCTTGTCTCCATGGCTGTTTCCCTTGTCTGTGTGTCGAGTCTGCATTTCTGGATACAGAAAGTTTCTGTTTTATTTGTTTTCAGTGGGAGAAATGTTTTGTCACTCATCCAAGTGACTTCTTCAGTCTCAGCTGACTGCAGGTTTCCCCAATCTTATAAACAGTGCATTTGCATAATGATTGAAACTAGCACCACTGAATGAACAATCGGCTGTGAGGTCAATGAGGTCAGTAATATGCAAATTGCCATGACCCTTGATCAATGGCCATGAGTACCATTCACAGAGAGTTGGATAATGGCTGCAATCACAGCACTGTAAAATGGTGACAGATGGTGGACAGGGAGGACGTGGGTTTGAGCGCGGGAAAGACCACCTCTGAACTGAAGAGGGGGCCTAAGGTTTACATCTGTCACTGCAAATTCATTTCTATTTTAATTTAGATTCAAAAAGCATTTACATTCTGATGCAGTAACATTATTTTATTCTTATGTTAATACACCAATAGATTCAGTTACCTTTGCATAAAAATAGCTGGTAAAATTGTCTTTCAAGTGGTCCAAGAGTACATTTCAGAGGTTGTACTTTTTCACTTTCACTTAAGTAAAGAGTTTGATTTAGTACTTTTACCTTTACTGGAGTATTTTTAACACAAGTATCTGTACTTCTACTCAAGTAAATGATGTTTGTACTTTTGCCACCCCGATTAATGGGAAATTTATTAGCTTGTCATTGAAATGAGGGTGAGACACCAGGACCTTCAAATAATCATCATGTGGACAAGAGCTGGAATTGTTCACACAGTATTGTAGCTTCCAGTTTACCGTCCATATCTCCAACTTGTTCCGGTTTTGTTTTTTGTTTTTTCCCAGGCTGTAAGCTTGAGTTGTGCATTTTTTTTTTAAAACAAACAAAACAAATACCACCCGCTGTCTGTCCTCCCTGCTTTCATGGCATATCCCATGTTTGTTTGAATGGTAAAATTGGTGAAGTTGACAACATCTTCTGGCTAGATACCCAAGATTGTGTTGATTAGTTTTTTGACCAAGAAGGAAGAAAAACAGAGCCCCATATTACAAAATTTAACATTACCTTATACTGGGCTGCTTCCACTCTGTCAACTGGCTGTGTGACATACAGACTGCCAGTGTCTCTATCCATGGTGAAAAGGGCAACAGGAGGCTGATCAGCTCCTGGACCAGTGATGCTGTAATGTAAATTCTGATTTTGATGTTCATCAGACCGTATCTAGACAAAACACACCAGGATTAGGTTAAACCACTCTCACTGACTACAATTATAATATTTCACAACAACTATCGTAAAGCGGTTGTGCAGGGGGTCTTTGGCTGCACTTAAAAAAAGAATTGTCACCATTGTAACATAATCAAACTGTTGCTCTAAAGATTGAACTTGGCTGCCCAAAGAAACAAGATAACTAATCTTTGTCAAAAGTTTACATGGTTAGGAAATAACTCAGAAGGATCAAATACAATCAACAAATATAATATTCGCAGAATTACTGCTGAGCAAACCAATACAGAGGCATCCTGTACAGCAGGGGTCCCCAATCCCAGTCCACGAGGGCCGGTGTCCCTGCAGGTTTTAGATCTCACCCTGGGTCAACACACCTGAATCACATGATTAGTTCATTACCAGGCCTCTAGAGAACTTCAAGACACGTAGGCCGTTTATCAATGCCCAAGTACGCGAGTACGTAAGTAGTAATATACCTATAGCTTTTTTTTGCCCCCCCCCACACCCCCCACACCCCACCCCTACCCCACACCCCTCCCTATCCCCTCCGCGTCCATGTGCGCGAACGGACCTTTTGCGCGTGAACGGACTTTGCGCGTGAACGGACTTGCGAGTTCAGAGATCATATGTTTACATGTGTTTAATAGCGTTTTATTTAATGAAACCATTATGTGTTTTAATTAAACTCTTTTTTTAAAGGATTGTATAGGTCTCGGAGTTCTGTTATTTAGACATAGATGATTTAATTTAACTAGTTTAGGGGGTATTTTTCTTTAGGGCTCTGAAACACACAGAGGCTAATAGTTTTTAAACAGAAAGTTTTTCCACCTTCTAAAAACACATATTCACACACACAGCATTTAATTTAACTAGTTTTAGGGGTATTTTGCTTTTTCTTTAGGGCTCTGAAACACACAGGGGTGTAATAGTTTCAAACAGAAAGTTTTTTCCACCTTCTAAAAACACATATTCACACGCAGCATTTAATTTAACTAGTTTTAGGGGTATTTTGCTTTTTCTTTAGGGCTCTGAAACACACAGGGGTGTAATAGTTTCAAACAGAATACCACAAACAGTATGCATTCCTTTAGAAATGGGATTCTTAATTCTGCAATAGCTAGACAGAGGGGGGTTACAGTTAGACCCCCTACAGTCAACAGAAGAGGTCATCCTTATCAAGAGCATCTCAATTGTACTGCCATAGTTTTCAATACAAACAGTCTCCTTTATCTTATGTCAGAGGACCGGCTGTGCTTGGTCCATCGGAGCCACTATAGCTTTTATCATGCCATTACACTTTGTACTGACCATCCTCCAAACAGGCATCATCTTTTGTTTACACCTGAAACCAAGCCCCACACCTATATAAAAACACCCTAATCAAACACCGTGTATTTTTCCTCACTACTTTACATTTGGCCTTGAGAGCATTTTACTTTTAATTTAACTGTTTTAGGGGTATTTTTCTTTTTCTTTAGGGCTCTGAAACACACAGAGGGTAATAGTTTTTTAACAGAAAGTTTTTCCACCTTCTAAAAACACATATTCACACACAGAGGCTAATAGTTTCAAACAGAATACCACAAACAGCAGGCATTCCTTTAGAAATGGGATTCTTAATTCTGCAACAGTTAGACCCCCTACAGTCAGCAGAAGAGGTCATCCTTATCAAGAGCATCTCAATTGTACTGCTATAGTTTTCAATACAAACAGTCTCCTTTATCTTATGGCAGAGGTCCGTCGGTGCCAGGTCCATCGGTGCCACCATTACACTTTCACCTTTTATCATGCCATTACACTTTGTACTGACCATCCTCCAAACATGGCATCACTGTTTTGTTTACACCTTTTATCTCTACATCTCAGAGGTCACCTGAAACAAGCCCCACCTATATAAAAGGCCATAATCAGGCACACTGTATTTTCCCTCACTACATTACATCGGTCATTGAGAGCATAACACTTCGTTCATCAGCACGGACAACAACCCTAAGAGCGTTCTTTTTAACATGGACAGCGTATATGGTAGGTAAACAAGACTATTAACGGATTCTTAAATTTATACAACTGTATATCAAAAAATATTCAAACTGTTTTCTCTTCTAAACAAAAGCCTGATTTTTAGGAACTTGGTACACATGGACACCCCAAGCGGGACTTACACAAGGTTTGTATTTCTTCTCACACAAAACAGATTGTGCCTCACTGTTTAGAAGCAATCTTACCTGTTTCACACATAGTAACATTTAAATGTGTATTTCTCATTCTTTCTACAGGATCACAAAGCTATATAGGGCAAACAACACCTCTAAAAAACACAAGGTAAATATAGTGTTACACATGTTTTAAATATGTGTGCGTGTGTGTTCTGTTTAAACTTTGTATTAACAGTGCTTATCCCCCGGGTACAGGATCAATAAGTTGTCCAGAAAAACCTACAGAAGCGGAGGAAATAAGACCAAGCCTTACGTTAGGTATGTATACATGTCTCTATACATGACACTCAATTTAAAGGAAAAAAAGGTTTTTAAATATTTACAAACGTTCTAATACACCAGGCCGAGACAGAGTACACACCGTGTCAAGAAGCGGGCCATCCGAATAACACAGAACAAAGTGTGAGTATAGGCATAAATAAATCAAAAGAGCCAAACACATCCTGTTTTGAAATGATACACCATATATATTTCTAACACCCGTCTATCTCCACAGCGATCACACAACCCCTTACCACTACGGACCCCTTGAAGATCCCTTGACGTTTTTGGAATATTTACGTGATATTGAACTCCCAGAACAACAAGAAAAACCACATCCTTTGGGCAACATCATCGAGAATCGGAAGAATTCTTCATCACCGGACCGCACACACCAGCGAGTGAGTGTCTGCCTAGTGATTTCAACGATGTTTTCGAGTACAGTCTATCAGATTTCAACATAAATGACATACCCACCACACCAAAATGTCTCAGAAACAACAGCGATTCAGACATAGGTTTTGAAGAAGGAGGCATAACAGACTCACAAATATCGCAGGCATATGATGCATACTTAAATGCAGCAAAACCCTCCACATTTGAACAGAGCCATAGTGCCTCAAAAATGATATATTATCTTTGATCGAAGCTAAACTTAGTCAACATCAACGAGAAATAGAGGCTAAACTTAACCAGCAACAACAAGCAATACAGCTGAACTTGCAAGAAATACTAGCTAAAGTTAACCAAGATCGAGAAGCAGCACAGGCCAACTTGCAAGAAATAGCACGGGTTCTAACAAGTAGCCACCAGGCAATAAACGAGACCTCAGGTTTATTACGTCTCATTAATACCACCATTCTAAATAGGTGACTTTTAAAATCCACATCATGGACCCACCCTGTAAATTATTCAAGCACAATGACGGTACCTCCGCTAGGGCTAAATGGTTCGACTTTGAGGTTTTTAATCAGGCAGCTGCGCAATTAGTAACCGATTGTCAAGTTTTGCATGCAACACTTAGTAGTCTCACTGCAACCCGCAGCGGTGTGTCTAATGAGCGCCCTTGTCCAACTCATTCTGAACCTATTGCTGATGATGCATCCGAAACACAGCCGGATTTTCCTGTAACCCCGAATGTTACTGTTGTTGTTACTCAGGATACCGATGAATGTGTTATTACTGAGCCTTCTTTCACCCATGAACGGGTGGGTGTACCCAGAGCACATGCTTATCAGGGGGCTGATGCTACCGTATCTGTTGCTGCTGCTGCTGTTGCTGACGCATCACCACACAGCCCCTCAAACAATGGAAATTCCTCAAGTGTTAACCATACACAAACACATGCTGCTGTAGTTGAGCCCATTGTTCAGTCTGGGTCTGGCAGTCACAGTCAGCTTAGCATCAGAGAGATACCTAATTTCAATGCACGAGAGTTGCGTGAGCGCCTTGATTTTAGGGACATAAGTCTTGATGATCCAGAACAAGTGCCAGAAAGAGTTAGAAGCTGCCTAGCTAATGTGATAGATAGAGCAGTGGCTGGATCTCAGCAGGGTTGTGTTCTAAATGTGGTCCTCCGTGGACCCTCGCTGGCTTCTGATGTTCAAGCTGTTTTAAATCCTGATGATCAGTATGACCCCGACCTGTTTCTCGACCAAATAGCACAAGTTATGCAAAGTAACGACGAATCTATCGGTGATGATGAATTAGAGTTTATTGTCACAGTTGCACAAAACAGTAGCGGTGGCGGGGCTCGCTTAAAACTGGCAAACATTCCTTATGATGAGATTCTCTCAAAGAAGGGTGAACATCTGTATACACCAAACAATACGCACAACAATTTGTGCTTCTCCTGTGCATAGCACATTCATTAAACCCAACAGCCCCAGAGCATGAAAAATATGCTGCTGCTAAACAGTTACATGCTCAAGTAGGTCTACGCGACACACAGACAGTATCATTCTCTGATGTCTGCAAATTTGAGAAACATCTAAACATTAAGATAGTGATCTATTATCACGCAGCAGGGCGTAAACGTCTGCATACTTTTTTTCACACATGATGAGCCAAATCCAAACACTGTAATGCTGTACCTACACAATGAACACTATCACCTGATTGAAAAACCCACAGCTTTTCTAGGGCAGGCTATGTGTGTAATTTTTTGTTACAATACATATGAATCACCGCTCTATCACAGCTGTAAACATAGATGCAATGTATGTTTCACACTCTGTCACCACCACAGAGGGCCCACCGTGAAATGCAGTGACTGTAACCGCATCTGCAAATCACAACACTGTTACCAACAACACAAATTACCAGAAATAAAACACAACATGGTCCCGTGTGACAATATGAAGCATTGCATGAGCTGTGGTGTCACATATAAAAATCAAAGAAATCACCACACAGATGTGTCCAGCCTAAATGCGAGCACTGCTGCGAGCCTAAATTAGCCGGGGACTCTGAGCATCAGTGTTTTATACAGCCTGTTGAACAACAGAACCCTTGCGATAAATATATTTTATATGATTTTGAGACAAGGTATCACAACGGTAAACATGAGGCCAACTTTGTGTGCGCGTCTGATCTGAAGGGCAACAAGTTCTCATTTAATACATTAAAATGTGTGGCTGCGTTTGTGCAGCATTACAGACGCCCGAGGTTTCGTGGGTACACATTCATAGCCCATAACGCGTCCGGCTTCGATAATTACATAATTTTGGAGTACCGTCAAGCAATGTATAACACCTACCGTCACAATGAGAGGGAGCCGTGTGATTTTGATGCATGACACGGCCTATGACCAGCGGTGGATTGATTCGTTCAGCTTTTTGCCCATGGGTCTTGCCAAAATACCCTCTGCTTTAGGTTTTCAAGACCTGCAGAAGGGCCATTTCCACACAGATTCAACACTAGGGATAATGAGTATTATGTCGGTCCATACCGGATCCCTCCTTCTATGGTTATGAGCGCATGTCTGAAAGTGGTAAGGCGAGCTTCATGGAATGGTACCAGACCGCCTCACAGAACACCTTTGATTTTCAGGTTGAACTCAGACGCTACTGCGTTAACGATGTTGATGTCCCGTAAAGCATGCACCATATATCGTGACACTCTGTTGGGTTGTACACAAGTTGATCCATTCATGCACACCACCCTGGCTGCATTCAGTATGGGTGTGTATAAAACACTGTTTCTGCCTAGAGACACGCTCGCTCTCACGTATGATGGTGCATACGTTGAGCAGAATAAGACATTTTCAAACGTCTCTATTGAATGGCTTCAATATGTGTCCCACACCACCAACACAGTGATAAAACACGCTCTCAGAGGAGGCGAACAGAGGGTTGGGCCGTATTTTCTGGATGGTTTTGACCCCGCAGCTCACACGGCTTTACGAATTTGCAGGATGTTTTCACCACGGATGTGTTAAATGCTACCCCGAGAGTGAAGTAAATCCTGTCAGCAAAGCGTCCTACGGACTGCTGCACCGTATGTTTTGTGACAAAGTGGATGCACTGAAATCACAATACAGTTTGAGCGTTGTTGTGATGTGGGAGTGTGAATGGGCTGCCTTGAAGCAGACAGACCCTGCAGTTGTGGCTTTCATGCATACATACAGAAAGCCAGAACGCCTGAACCCCGAGACGCCCTTTTTGGCGGTCGCACAAATGCTATAAAACTGTACCACAAGGTAGCGTGTGATGAAAAATATTTTACTACGACTTCACCAGTCTCTATCCCACGGTGCAATCTAAAAAGATTATCCTGTAGGACACCCTCAAATCATTTACAGCAACTTTGACAAGCTAGAAAATTATTTCGGCTTTGTTAAATGCACAGTACTGCCACCAAGAGGGCTTTTTCACCCCGTCCTTCCCTACAGGTGCCATGGCAAACTGATGTTTCCACTCTGCAGCATGTGCGCTGAAGACCAGAACCAGCACGCTGCATGCGGGCACAGTGACAGTGAACGGGTGTTGAAAGGCACATGGGCCTCATTTGAGCTTGAAAAAGCTGTTGAGAAAGGATACAAGCTTGTTTCTATTGATGAGGTGTGGCATTTCCCCAACAAGACCGACACATTGTTTAAAGACTATGTGAAAGCCTTCCTAAAACTTAAACAGGAGGCCTCGGGGTATCCAGAACATGTGAAAACCCTGAAGAACAGCAAAAGTACATAGCCGAGTATTATGAAAAGGAGGGAATAATGCTGGATCCGTCCAAAATATGTGTAAATAAAGCTGTTCGAAACTGCAACAAGCTGTTGCTAAACTCATTATGGGGTCGTTTCAGTATGAGGTCAAACATGGCGTCGTCTGAGCTCATCACAGATCCGTCCAGGTTTAGTCAGCTAATGTTCAGCGATCAGTACGACGTGCGGCAGTTTTGTTTCATCTCTGACGACGTCGCCATGGTGCAGTGGCGCCACGCCGATGGTAGAGCATCCCGCGTCAAGGGACGTTAATGTCTTTGTGGGTGCCATGACCACTGCACACGCCAGACTCATGTTGTATGACTTGTTAGACAGCTTGCAACAGCGCGTGCTGTATTGTGATACAGACAGCGTCATTTTCACAGCACGCCCTGGCGACTGGATGCCTCCTCTAGGCCCTTTTCTGGGTGATCTCACCAGTGAATTAGCTTCTGGAGAGGGCGGTGTGGAGGATCACATAGTAGAATTTGTTTCGGTGGGCCAAAATGCTACGCCATCATCACACATCGCTGGGCAAAACCCAGGTCAAATGTAAAGGTGTAACACTGAACGCACAAAACTCCAAAGTTGTCACCCACGAATCCTTGAAAGGTTTAGTCCACAAGTTTGTATCCAATCAGGTTTCAGATGCACACCTAGTGGCTGTGTCTGATAATATCAAAGCGATAAAAAGAAGCTTCATTTGAAGAATGTATCCGTTGTGAAGAAGCTTAAAGTTGTCTACAACAAGCGCCGCGTGCTCCCAGACTACACAACCCTGCCTTATGGATTTTAAATTAGATCAGGGTTTGACGCTAGGTTGCAGCACCCGTTCAGCATGGTGGTCAGCGGTCCCAGTAACTGCGGCAAGACTTTTTTGTCAAAAATGTCATTGAAAATGCATCCGGGATTATTTCGCACAATATTGATAACATTGTGTATATATACTCATGTTGGCAGCCTTTATATGACCAGCTTCTTAAGATAAGAGACATAAACTTTGTTAATGGTATACCCGAATCTCTGGCTGATGACACCCTTCTGCCTATAGACAAGAACAATTTGTTAATTATAGGCGATGTAATGAACGATGCCGCTAACAATTTAGAAGTACAAAACGTGTTCACAAAGTATGTGCATCATAGGAATTTGAGTTGTATATATCTGGTTCAGAATTTGTTTATTCAAGGAAAATCCAGTAGAACTATTTCCTTGAACACTAACTACCTAATATTGTTTAAAAATCCTAGAGATAAATATCAAATCATGCTTTTAGGTAGACAAATGTTTCCGGTAATACTAAATATTTTTTAGAAGCGTTTAATGATGCTACATCCGCAACATACGGGTATCTTTTAATAGACTATAAAGCCAAGACCCCGGACTATTTAAGACTCAGAACAAATTTACTGTCAGACCGTCCGGTTGTTTATATCCCAAAACAAAAACTGTGAAGAGGTGAAAGGATGTCGTCACGCATGCGGAGGAATCTGTCTCTGTTGGAGTTGATATACAAGTCTCCACCGGCTCTACGCAGAGTTATTATTAGCAATGCAAACTTGGATTTCATCAATGCTTTGTGTGAGATAGCCTTTAACGTATTGCAAGGTAACATTCCACTGACCAATCAACAGTACAAACAGCTAAAAAGAAAAAATCTCTAATCAGACTGATTGCCGACAAAAAATAAAAACTTTGAAAAGAGAAAGACAATCAACCAATCTGGAGGGTTTTACTGCCGTTATTAGGGGCTGCAATCCCTTTCATCACCAGTCTGATAGCAAACAGGTGAAAATGGAACATGTGCAAAAGATGTTTTGGTGCCCCAGCATCAGTTGGACTCATTGAAGCAACCACCACAGCACACAGGCAACATCAGACAACAGGCTCAGAATGACTTGGACAAGGAAATGCTTCAGGTGTTGCAAGAATCAGACATAGATGTGTATGAGAAAGCTAAAAAATACAGCGATATTCTCCAAAGATACCTAGCACTTGTGAGACAAGGGGCCCGTGAAAAGAGCGTATTGTCTTTATCTCTACCGGAGCAGCTTAACACAGAGGTGCAAACCCCTCCTGCAGACACCCCTCTTGCTTATGGCGCTGAAGGTGTGAAGGATTTTATCTCAGAGAATGTTTTGACACACATATCTAAAAGGAGTAGGAGGAATGCAGAACTCATTCTATCAGCTCTGAACCGTTCGCCAAACACTATTTCTTACAATGACAAAGGCGAAATTGTTGTCGATAAACACACTATACCGGGCTCACACATTTATGATCTGATTAAAGCCGTCACATCCACACACACACCTTCTGAAGGTTTCAGACCTATAGGCTGGACAGAGTTTTTAAAGGCTGTTTCAGATTTAAACATACTGTTATCAGCCATATCCAATGCCGGCGTACGTAAGACCCTTGCGTTGTATAAAACAGATCACACCCTGCCTGAAGACCCTGTTTTTTTAAAACATACGCCTAGAAAGAACACCCCGGGCATCTCACTGCGTGATAGTACATTAAAGAAAAAAATAAAGAATAAAAAAAATAAATTAAAGGGTGGTCCTGTCGAGTGGTTGGATTTTTGAATTCAGACTATTTCTTATCACAGCTGTAATGTTGTTGTTGTTGTTTTTCTGCCTAAAATATTGACTGTTTGTTGTTTTTTCTACCGTAATTTTTCACTAACTGTTAGATTGTTTTCTTTTATTACAGTTTTTCTATTATTGTTTTTATTATTGTATAATGTTTGATTTCTTTATTACTTTATTACTACATTATTACTACGTTGTTTTCTTTTATTACAGTTTTTCTATTATTGTTTTTTATTACTCTTGAAGTCTGTATGATGTGGCTGTATAATATATATATGCAACATTTTTGATAATAAATAAATAAATACAATTGACTCGATTAAATCACGCTCTCATATCGTTTTTATTATAACCACTAGTACACATCAGTATCCTTGTTGCACACATACATAATCGCTACAGCCTGCCACAGGCTCTATGTTGTTGACCAAGCGACACACCATAGCATCGTTACAAGTTAAATTAGTAGAATACATGTTAAGCAAACGTGAATAAGATACACCATTTTGTATATGAAATAAAAAAAATACACAATGTTGGCCACATGTGATGGAGAAGTCGTTCTGCACTTGTTTTCCTGAATATAAAATAGTGGAACAGTTTTTTAGAACAAACACCTTTATCTCTGGTGGAAAACGGTCTAGCGAGTTTCCAAAACTATCAAAAAAAAAATAACAGCGTTTGTCTCTCGAAATATAAACAGCAAGCCAGTGTTCCCGGGCATTGTAGATGGGTGAGTGTTTACAATAGCCATAGCAGGCAGTCTTTGAAGCTGTGCATTGGGTAGCTGATCGCTGGCTAGCACTCCTAGAAAATGTGTGTTTTTATTGATAATCCTACCGATCACAGATGTTAGCTCTATAGTGTTCATGACCGTGTTTGCTGTCTCAATAGTAATCCAAGAGCACCTGTCTCATATTAGATATTTCAATGACTGAATCAAATACTGAATAACACAAGATGTTCATTGTGCGGGGTAGCGGGTTTCTGAAACGGGCTTCAAGCCTCACGTTCCCAGTTTTAATTAACGATACATTGCCTGAATGTCCTTCGTCAGCTTCCAGATTGAAACAGAATAATGTATACCCGTTACCAAAGTCGTTACTGCGATATGGCAAGTGCCCTGTCCTTTAAATGTCTTCCAGTGGTTTGTATCAGCTGATAGAATTCTCTGGTATACTGTTTTCTCTGAAAATTTGGCTGGAACGGTTTAGCAGGATAAGCCTGACCATCAGCGTATAAAGAAATGAATTCTACATCACAGTTTTCAAAATTAAATGGGTTACGGGTTGGACTTCCTGTAAAAGCTTCATTATCAATGAAAGCAATGATGACAAATTTAGGTATCCTGCCCATAAATAAATTGTCATTAGTTGATATTCGAGACCCTGCTGGTATGGAGAAAGTCTTTAAAGATACTCTGTCTATAGCATATTTTGCGTTTGCGTGGTGCAATGCCTTGCTGTGTGCAAGTCTGACGCTCGGTGATATACTAACTTTCTTGACAAAGAGACTGGCTGAGACAATTTTAACTCTGTACGCATTGGCATCCGCTGTCATGAGAGCAAATTCGTCTTTAGAGCGCACAAATTTCAGTGACAGATCGATTCCATTAAGTAACAGTTTTTCTTGAAAAAACAGATCTGCGTGTACAGGAGCTATCAATTCAACAATGCTGCTATTCGCTGTATATTCGCCTCTGGTCACAAGGCCTTGGTTGTCCCCTTCTATGGATGTGTCATTCATGTGTGATGCTGTATCCTTACAGAATAACCCTGTGCTGAACTGTGTGTCTAAAGTGTCCTTATTATAATTGATAAGACATTCTATCACACCTCTGTATGGATATGTGTTGGATGATTGACTAATGAGCGTGTGTCCCAAATTAACATCGACTTGACTAAATAAGCTGCATCCGGGATAATTAATAAATCCCACGTTAGCATCTCTAGCCAGGTTTGAACCATCAGCGTTTGTGATTCTCACGCGTGTGTAGATATATGTGTCATTTAGATCCAGGTAGTCTTCGCCGGACGATGAGATGTAAAACTCGATCGGGCCTCCATCGGTGATTGCCGAAACAGGAGGTATTTCAATAAACATACTTTTCTCAATGCTGGTCTGTGTGTAGGGAACAGTAAACAGGTCCAGCTCTGTTTTTACACATTCTCCAGATTGACTGTGTAACAGCGCCATTTAGAATATGTCAAATGCTGTAGTTTTTGAACGCTTGGTTCTGGGTCTTTTCACTCCGCGTGACGGTGTCCGTTTGTTGGATCTTCTGGCTGTTTTTGTGGTTTTACGCTTTCTAGATGGTATGCGTGCTGTGGGTGGGGTTTTTGAAGAATTGGGCGTATACACATACACTCCGTTACCGTCCTGCTTAGTGTTTGTGGGCTTAGTTATGTTGGATATGACATCAGACACTATTCCTGACGCTGCGGTTTTAAGGTGGGGTTTGAGTATACCAACTCCTTTTTTAAACAACGGCACTGCAAATCTAAATAAGCTGCGGAACAATCCGCCCAGACCTGCGCCATATTGCGTGCTGGTCCCTATATACCCCCCCAAATCACCCCCTGCTTGAGCGACGTAATATTTTAGATATCTTGTCTCGTCTGCGTTGTAGACAGCCATCCTTTCTTTTTTAAAATTGTTGTCTTATCGGGCGGAAGTGTAGCTTGACAAACAACCTTACCGTATAAAAAGGGTATATGCTGATTCTGATCGTCTTTCAAATCAATTTCTATGTCGTCGATTAATGTCTTTGACACAGGTGTGTAGTGTGGAGTGTCAAATTGTAAAATGGCTATGCGCCGGACATCGTCTGTGATATTTATAGCCCTTAACACTAGATTTACTATCCTGCGCAAATTTGCGTAACTTCCCTAAACCCAATACCCCCTAGAATTACTGGCTTTTTTATTTTCTGGTGCAAGTCCCGAGGTGTTAAGCACCCCTGCTGAGATTTTCACAGGTCGTCAGCTTGTTTCTCCTACAGCTTTTGTTGTGCAAACCACCCATTGTCCTTGAGGCCTGGCACATTTGCATTTGCTCACTCAGAGTTGCTCAGATCCAAGGCAGGCCAAACCTCTGTGTTACAACTTTCAGAAATGCCTGATAGAAATGCTTCAACTTACTCATGAGATTTTGACCACATTTTTTGCAGAAGTCACAACTATATTGAATGCACGACCGTTGTTGCCAGCTGCAAGAAATGCTTGGTAGGGAACAGCTGTTCCCTACCAAGGTTCGTTCAAAGTTTGAAAGACTTTGAAATAAAACAGACTTGTGTACCCATATATTGTGAATGTCTGTCTTTTGTATGTAGGTTGTAACACAGAGGTTTGGCCTGCCTTGGATCTAAGTAAACAAATGCCAATGTTGCACAAACACACACACACACACACACACACACACACACACACACACACACACACACACAGCAAATCTGCATTTATTTGTCCCACAAGTGGAAAATCTGCATTGTCATTGCAAAAAAGTGGACAGAGCACAGTATAGAAAGTGCACTATACAAACAATCTGGAAACATAAATATGGACACGTGTATTCAAAAAATATTGGTGTATGTATACACACACACACACACACACATATCTATCTATCTACGTGTGTGTGTGTGTGTGTATATATATATATATATATATATATATATATATATATATATATATATATATATATATATATATATATATATATATATATATATATATATATGATATAGATGTGTCTGTGTGTATAACTAGACTTTATGGTTTAAGTTCATGAACTTATGGCATTCATTTCAATCCTGTTTGTAAGAGCAATCATGTGTCCTGTTGGTGCCATTGTGGATTGCTGGTCAGAAAGTTTTCTGGTGCCACTAATCAAAGAGACAATGCCCGAGATAGATTCATTTCAATTATGCAACACCTTCGATTTGATGACAGGGACACGCGGGCAGAACGGGTGAAAACAGACAAATTTGCAGCGATCTCCGACATCTGGACACGCTTCAACGAGAACTGTGCTAAGAGTTTCACCCAGGGGAACACATGACCATAGATGAACAGCTGTTCCCTACCAAGGTTCGTTGTCCATTCACCCAGTATATTGCAACCAAGCCAGACAAATTTGGGATCAAGTTCTGGATGGCCACGGATTTGGACACCAAATATGTCTGCAGTGCATCTCCTTACTTGGGAAAGGACCCCAGTCGTCAGAAGGGAGAGAGGCTGGCAGAGAACGTGGTCATGAAACTGATGGAGCCGTTTTTGGATGATGGGAGAAATGTCACAACGGACAATTTCTTTACTTCACTGTCACTGTCGCACAGACTGCTGCAGCGCAAAACAACATTACTGGGCACGGTGAATAAAGTCGGCGTGAACTTCCTCAACTTGCAAAAGATACTGCAAAGCGAGAGGTATTCTCCACTTCAGTGCTTTTACAGTGTGGTGTAGACGTGTTGGACCAAATGGCACGGATGTATTCTGTAAGATCAGCAACACGCAGGTGGCCAGTAGCGGTTTTCTACAATATGCTGGACCTGGCGGCAGTGAATGCCTACATTTTGTACAAGGCATGTACAGGGTGGACAGGCAAAAGAAGATTGTTTCTCGTGTTTTCTAGCTCAGCAACTTCGTTGCCGATTCATGCAGCACAAGGAAATCTTAGCACAGAGGCAGGCTGCTGCAGCTGCTGTGCCAGGGACTGTAAAGACAACACAGTGCCAGGTGCAAGAGAGCTGCAACAGGAATCGCAGCAGATTTACCTGTGCAACATGTAAGAAATTCACCTGTGCCAAATGCAGGGATGATGGACACTGGGTCTGCAAACCCTGTAAAGTTTGAAACACTTTGAAATAAAACAGACTTGTGTACCCATATATTGTGAATGTCTGTCTTTTGTATGTAGGTTGTAACACAGAGGTTTGGCCTGCCTTGGATCTGAGTAAACAAATGCCAATGTTGCGCACACACACACACACAGCAAATCTGCATTTATTTGTCCCACAAGTGGAAAATCTGCATTGTCATTGCAAAAAAGTGGACAGAGCACAGTATAGAAAGTGCACTATACAAACATTTTATATATATATACACATATATACATATATATATATATATATATATATATATATACATACATAGTTATACACACACATACATAGTTATACACACAGACACATCTATATCATATACACACACACACACACACACACACATATATATATATATATATATATATATATATATATATATATATGTGTGTGTGTGTGTGTGTGTATATATGATATAGATGTGTCTGTGTGTATAACTAGACTTTATGCATATTATATAAGGTGTGGCTATATAAATATATAAATATATGTACAACTCTGTGTATATATGTTTATGGACAGGCATGCAGGCAGGTAAGGAAGGAAAGCAGCCTTGCAGGGAAGGGAAAAACTTGAATCTCTCATGGTTAGGGGTTGGGGGAGGTGTGTTTGCACAACAAAAGCAGGAGAACAATGGAGCTGACGACCTGTGAAAATCTCAGCGGGGTGCCAAGAGGTGTTAAGGTCGGGGGGAATTTACGCAAATCTGCGCAGGCCAGTAAATCTAGTAGTAGGGACTTGCACCAGGGAAAAAAGGCTCAGTAATTCTAGTGTTAATAGCTGCGCGTGGGCGTCACCCACAAGTTGATAATCGGCGATATCTGCATAAATAAACATGTTGTATTTTCCCCCGTATATGTCAGCAGGATGCGGAGCATATGTGTTTTTATAATGAAGCACAAATGGTTCTTCTGTTTTGAATCCTAGGATTTCTGCCAGTCTCCCTCTAAATGTGAGAACGCAGCCTCTAGGCCCCAGAACACCTACATAGTTACTAACGGTGTTGTATTGTGTTTTAATGTCCGCCGTGCCTGGCTGCTGTTGGCATTTCAAATTAAATTCTTTTATTATCTGCTCCACAGAGGTATAATGACCCACAGACAGCTCAATCATTGTTACGGATAGAGCGTCATCTTTGACAGGGTTATAAATTTCTACTTGCGAATCTGCTTGTGGAAAAGACAGCCATGTGCGCGGGTACTGTATCTCTATAACAGCTACCTCATACTGATGATTCAAAACAATAGGTTTTGCTAACTTTGTTCTAAAATTAGATATCTTATTGCCTGGTAAACATGAGCTGACGCATTTGAGAAGAGGGTCACATAAAAGCCTGCCTTGTTGTTCTTTTTATCCATCCTTCTTTACTCTGTCTCTGCACGGTGGTGAATGAATGACTGCAGAGCTGTGTCATCAGGGTTAATCACACCTCGATGATGTCTTTTTCTGGAATCCATGAATTAAAACTTGTTGGCCATCCTAACCATTTTACTAGAGCCATCTTTTTCGCCCACCTTTTTCTAGCCAATATGCTTTCAATTTTAAATGTTTTGTTTTATCAACAATCACCCGTTGTATTTCAGGCTCATAAAATGTGCCTTTCAACACCTCTCCTGCTAGATCGGCTAGTCTGTACACTGGTGGCTGTCCCCATATACGTTCTTTGACTGTGAAAATCTCATCGGTGTAGGTTTGTTCGTATCCTTTTGAAACACTCCTCTCAGTTTCGATATTCGTACTGTGTCGCCAACATTAAATTTAAAACACACTTTCCTCTGAGGCTTGGTTTTGTACAGAGTGTTAAAGACCAGCTTCTCATTATCCTTATTTACCTCTGCTGGAGCCATATGGATAGATCTGTGATAAGCATTGTTATATGCCTGTGTGAGCTCGGGGATGACGTGTACATATCTCCTTGAGTTGACGGATGTTAAGTACTTCCACATTCTACCCTTGAAGCTGCGGTTGAATCTTTCAACAATACTAGATTTAACCTCACTAGCTGTTGAGAAGTGTTTGATGTTATATCGCTTCATTAGCTGTTTAAAGGTTGTATTATAAAACTCTTTGCCTTCATCTGTTTGTAGTTTCATAGGGATCCTTCCCTCAGCAAGTATATCCTCGAAAGCGGCTGCTACGGCTGGGCCCGTCTTGGTTGTGAGACATCTAACCCATGCATATTTTGAGAATACATCTATACATGTTAGCAGGTATCTAACATTATCATTATCTGTCATGTATTCAGACATATCAACCAGATCGGCTTGAAACTGTTTGTCGATTCCATTAACCAATACTCTGTTTCTGGGAAAGTGGATCCTGGCTGGTTTATGGAGTGTGTAAGTGTCGCCTCGTTCTAAATAATGTTTAACCTGTGATAATGAGGGTTTTACACCTATTGCCTCAGCGGTAGCTATACGGAACTTATTTAAACTGGCCATGCCAGCCGGATGGGCCGGATCATGATAAATTTTATACATGGTGTTTTCCATGATGCATGCAAGACACAAATGATAAAGCTGTCGGTGTTGACACGTCTTTTTATTTCATTCACACAGACAATGAATACTGAACAGCATACATTAAACCAGGTGTCTCCCGGCCCAGTAGTTACCAATCATACGTAGCATGGCTGGTTTAGCACGTCGGGCATAACGACTTGCTTCTAGCAACTGCACAATGTTGTCGTTAATTGCGCATACTATATGTTGTGATGATCTCAGTTCGGTCATGGTGTGTTCTGCAATTCTGCTGAATTGTGTTCCAGTCCCATCGACTGTGTAGGAGCGCACAAACAGGCGTATGGCGGGGATGAAACGGTCTGTCTTGAGCCTTATCATCACATCGTCATAGTAGATGTCAAAGAAATACTCGGGCAATTCGAGCAAGCAGCTGTGTTGCACCTGACTGGGGTGAGATATTTGACATCCGTAGCATGTATCCTGTAGAAACTCGTTTAGCGCCAACATCAGCAGATGGTGGGTTGCAAGCTTGATGTCGATAATGGTTTCCTCAAACAGCCCCGATCCTGTAGGATCCTGCAGCAGCAGCTGTGGAGAGGGGGGCGGAGATGGTGGGGTCTGGATTAACAGCGATGGGGGTGGTGAGTCTGTGAGGTCCCACGGCTGCGTGTCTCGCTCTGAATATGGGAACAATAAAAATGTTATATTTTGTTGCTTAGATACACACACACAAACACACGCACACACACACACACACACACATATTTAACCTACCATTTGGTTTATTTAGTCGTCGGACGGCCTTATGATTTTAGGTTTGCACAGGGTAGAAGGCAAGCCAGTCTTCGAGCAAGTCGCAAAATCATCAAAAACAAGCCGTTTTCTAATACCCTCGTACGCAGTGTTGAGTCTATCTCTCTTGATGGCGTCGTCAACCTTGCTAAACATATGCAGCATAGCTCTCCAGTCGCACCACTGTATAAAAAACATATCCTTAAACCATGTAGTGCGCTCTTCTATGCTCAGAGGGTAAGGATTTAACCTCCAGTTTTCAACCCCTCTGGCCGCTATAAAACTTTCCCTGTCATCACATACACTGAGAAAAATAAAGTCGTCGGGGCTACGGTTGAAACGATCAGCCTCGACCCTGTAAAGCTCAGGGCCTGTTGGACTGTTCCACTGGGAAACATACAGCATCTCTGGGAAGCCCACATTGTCCAAGTCCGCACAAACAACAGTGCGAAAGAGTTTCCAGTTTCTAGTAGACATGCGTTGTGACTCCCCCCAAAACACTCCCTCGCCACAATCTACACGAAGTATAACTGCTCTGTTGGTATATTTAACGGTATACACATACCCGTTACTGCCTCGATATTCTAACTTAAATTCAGTCCCGTCTACGACGTTTTCACGGCGTTGCTTTTTGCGGTGAGGGCCCCGGCATACGCCTGTAGACGTACCTAGAGCTTCTGTTGCTTGGGCGATGTCCAGGCTGCTCGCCATGGTTGATACAGATGTCATCCTGCACTCCTTAGTTAGTTAGTTAGAGGTGTTCTTTAGGTTGCGCTGTTGATGTTCCAAATGGTGAAAGAGACCGTTTTTATATGTATTGGTGCAGTCCTCTAGGAGGTGTCGTTACCGCCCCTTGGGGTTGGGCTTGTTTCAGGTGCCCTCTGAGATGCAGAGATAAGGTGTAAACAAAAGATGATGCCTGTTTGGAGGATGGTCAGTACAAAGTGTAATGGCATGATAAAAGCTATAGTGGCTCCGATGGACCTAGCACAGTCGGTCCTCTGACATAAGATAAAGGAGACTGTTTGTATTGAAAACTATGGCAGTACAATTGAGATGCTCTTGATAAGGATGACCTCTTCTGTTGACTGTAGGGGGTCTAACTGTAACCCCCCTCTGTCTAGCTATTGCAGAATTAAGAATCCCATTTCTAAAGGAATGCATACTGTTTGTGGTATTCTGTTTGAAACTATTACACCCCTGTGTGTTTCAGAGCCCTAAAGAAAAAGAAAAATACCCCTAAAACTAGTTAAATTAAATGCTGCGTGTGAATATGTGTTTTTAGAAGGTGGAAAAAACTTTCTGTTTGAAACTATTACACCCCTGTGTGTTTCAGAGCCCTAAAGAAAAGCAAAATACCCCTAAAACTAGTTAAATTAAATGCTGCGTGTGAATATGTGTTTTAGAAGGTGGAAAAACTTTCTGTTTAAAACTATTAGCCTCTGTGTGTTTCAGAGCCCAAAAGAAAAAGCAAAATACCCTAAAACTAGTTAAATTAAATGCTGCGTGTGAATATGTGTTTTTAGAAGGTGGAAAAAACTTTCTGTTTAAAACTATTAGCCTCTGTGTGTTTCAGAGCCCTAAAGAAAAATACCCCTAAACTAGTTAAATTAAATCATCTATGTCTAAATAACAGAACTCTGAGACCTATACAATCCTTTAAAAAAAGAGTTTAATTAAAACACATAATGGTTTCATTAAATAAAACGCTATTAAACACATGTAAACATATGATCTCTGAACTCGCAAGTCCGTTCACGCGCAAAGTCCGTTCACGCGCAAGGTCCGTTCGCACATGGACGATGGACGGGGGGGGGGAGGGGTGGGGGTAGGGGTAGGGGGGTGTGGGGGGTGTGGGGGGCAAAAAGCTATAGGTATATTACTACTTACGTACTCACCGAGAACGCACGGGAGTACGTACCCGCCGAGAACGCGAGCACGGACTTGTGATTTGTACAGTCGGAACACCAGCGTACGTGATGATGTCACAGGTCCGGAGTTTTTACTGCCGTCCCCTCCTAATTTAACTGTGAGTAACATGTTATGAAGCTTAACTTTAATCACAGCCAAACCGGTTTACTCAGGAACAAATAAAACACTGAAATAAACCAAACATTAACATTTAGAAGTGATCTAAGTGACTTATATATCATTTTTAACCTCAGTAGTGTAACCCCTATTAATAAAAATAGTGTACATGTACATACGTGTACATACCTTAATAAAAACAAGCAGGTGAGATGTTAGAACGCTTTTATTTCTATTTTAGTGGACACTCAATACTATAGACAGCTGCTGGGGTTTCTTTAACCTGAGTAGTGAGAGGACCGCGAGCAGGGGGGGGGGGACGATGTGCCGGGAGTCTGCTGTTGAGTTTTGGACGAAATGCATTCTGGGATATATAGCTGTCCCAAGTCTACACCGATGCATGCTCGATAAAATGGGCGGATCGAGAACACATCCGGGACTTTTTCGCGTTCTCGGCGTGATGCGTGCCAATTGGAACAGTACTTGGTCTCCGACTGATGACGTATCACGAGTACACGAGAACGCAAGTACGCACAAGTACGCATATTGATAAACGCCCGTAGAGAAGGTAATTTATCCAATTAAATCAGCTGTGATGGATCAAGGACACATCTAAAACCTACAGGAACACCGGCCCTCATGGACTGAGATTGGGGACCCCTGTTGTACAGAAACAAAAGTCTGAAGTCTAGTTCAGAATCAGATTCTCTTACTGTTCATGTGTCTAACCGTTTTTCCCCATTCGGCGACACACCCGCCGGGGGTCAAACTCTGGTAATTGGTGTTTCTGTTCTCAGACATGTGAAGCTAGAGACACTGGCAACCATAGTCAATTGTCTTCCAGGGGCCAGAGCAGGCGACATTGAAGGAAATTTAAAACTGCTGGCTAAGGGTAAACGTAAATACAGTAAGATCATAATTCACATCGGCAGTAATGACACCCGGTTACGCCAATCGGAGGTCACTAAAATCAATATTGAATCGGTGTGCAACTTTGCCAAAACAATGTGGGACTCTGTAGTTTTCTCTGGTCCCCTCCCCAATCAGACCAGGAGTGACATGTTTAGCCGCATGTTCTCCTTAGATTGCTGGCTGTCTGAGTGGTGTCCCAGAAACGATGTGGGCTTCATAGATAATTGGCAAACCTTCTGGAGGAAACCTGGTCTTGTTAGGAGAGACGGCATCCATCCCACTTTGGATGGAGCAGCTCTCATTTCTAGAAATATGGACCAATTTATCAAACCCCCCAAAATATGACTATCCAGAGTTGGGACCAGGAAGCAGAGTTGCAGTCTTACACGCCTCTCTGCAGCTTCTCTCCTCCTGCTACCCCCCCCAAAAACCCATCTCCATTGAGACTGTGTCAGCTCCCAAACAGACAAAAAAAAAACAACTAAAAACCAGCAATAAACAACTTAAACATAAAAAAATCACAAAGAAAGAACAATACAGTATCCACATCTGAACCAAAGAGTAAAACAGTGAAATGTGGATTATTAAATATTAGGTCTCTCTCCTCCAAGTCTCTGTTAGTACATAACTTAATAATTGATCAACAAATCGATTTACTCTGCCTTACAGAAACCTGGTTGCAGCCGGATGATTATGTTAGTTTAAATGAATCAACATCCCCGAGTCATTCTAACTACCAGAAATCTCGAAGCACAGGCAGAGGGGGCGGTGTGGCAGCAATTTTTCACACCAGCCTATTAATTAACGAAAGACCAAGACAGACTTTTAATTCATTTGAAAGCCTGATGCTTAGCCTTGTCCACCCCAGCTGTAAAACTCAGAAACCAGTCTTACTTGTTATCATCTATCGTCCACCTGGGCCTTACACAGAGTTTCTCTCTGATTTCTCAGACTTTTTATCTGATTTAGTGCTCAGCTCAGATAAAATAATTATTGTGGGTGATTTTAACATCCATGTAGATGCTAAAAATGACAGCCTCAACATGGCATTTAATCTGTTATTAGACTCAATTGGCTTCTCTCAAAATGTAAAAGAACCCACCCACCACTTTAATCACACTCTAGAGCTTGTTTTAACATATGGCATAGAAACTGAACATTTAACAGTGTTTCCTGAAAACCCTCTCCTGTCTGATCATTTCCTGATAACATTTACATTTACAATAACTGATTACACAGCAGTGGAGAGTAGACTTTATCACAGTAGATGTCTTTCTGAAAGCGCTGTAACTAAGTTTAAGAATACAATCCACCCACTGTTATCATCTTCAGTGCCCTGTACCAACATAGAGCACAGCAGCTACCTGAACGCTACCCCAACAGAGGTCGATTATCTTGTTAATAATTTTACCTCCTCACTATGTACGACTCTGGATACTGTAGCTCCGGTGAAAACTAAGGTCTCAAATCAGAAGTACCTGACTCCGTGGTATAATTCTCAAACACGTAGCCTAAAGCAGATGACTTGTAAGCTGGAGAGGAAATGGCGTGTCACAAATTTAGAGGATCATCATTTAGCCTGGAGAAATAGTTTGCTGATTTATAAGAAAGCCCTCCGCAAAGCCAGAACATCTTACTATTCGTCACTGATTGAAGACAATAAGAACAACCCCAGGTTTCTCTTCAGCACTGTAGCCAGGCTGACAAAAAGTCAGAGCTCTTTTGAGCCAACCATCCCTTTAATGTTAACTAGTAATGACTTCATGAACTTCTTCACAAATAAAATTCTTATCATTAGAGAAAAAATTACCAATAATCATCCCACAGATGTAATATCATCTACAGCTACTTTTAATACCATTGATGTTAAGTTAGACACTTTTTCTCCAATTGATCTTTCTGAGTTAACTTCAATAATTACTTCCTCCAAACCATCAACGTGTCTTTTAGACCCCATTCCTACAAAATTGCTCAAAGAAGTCCTGCCATTAATTAATTCTTCGATCTTAAATATGATCAACCTATCTCTAATAATCGGCTATGTACCACAGGCCTTCAAGGTGGCTGTAGTTAAACCTTTACTCAAAAAGCCATCTCTAGACCCAGCAGTCTTAGCTAATTATAGGCCAATCTCCAACCTTCCTTTCATATCAAAAATCCTTGAAAGAGTAGTTGTCAAACAGCTAACAGATCATCTGCAGAGGAATGGCTTATTTGAAGAGTTTCAGTCAGGTTTCAGAGCTCATCACAGCACAGAAACAGCTTTAGTGAAGGTTACAAATGATCTTCTTATGGCCTCTGACAGTGGACTCATCTCTGTGCTTGTCCTGCTAGACCTCAGTGCAGCGTTCGATACTGTTGACCATAATATCCTATTAGAGCGATTAGAACATGGTGTAGGTATTACAGGTACTGCACTGCAGTGGTTTGTATCATATCTATCTAATAGACTCCAATTTGTTCATGTAAATGGAGAGTCCTCTTCACACACTAACGTCAATTATGGAGTTCCACAGGGTTCGGTGCTAGGACCAATTCTGTTTACATTATACATGCTTCCCTTAGGCAGCATCATTAGAAGACATAGCATAAATTTTCACTGCTATGCAGATGACACGCAGCTCTATCTATCCATGAAGCCAGGTAACACACACCAATTAGTTAAACTGCAGGAATGTCTTAAAGACATAAAGACCTGGATGGCCGCTAACTTTCTGCTTCTTAATTCAGATCAAACTGAGGTTATTATACTCGGCCCTGAAAATCTTAGAAATATGGTATCTAAGCAGATTCTTACTCTGGATGGCATTACCTTGGCCTCCAGTAATGCTGTGAGGAACCTTGGAGTAATTTTTGACCAGGACGTGTCCTTCAACGCACATATTAAACAAATATGTAAGACTGCTTTCTTCCATTTGCGCAACATCTCTAAAGTTAGAAATATCCTGTCTCTTAGTGATGCTGAAAAACTAGTTCATGCATTTATTACTTCCAGGCTGGACTACTGCAATTCATTATTATCAGGATGTCCTAAAAACTCGCTGAAAAGCCTTCAGTTAATCCAAAATGCTGCAGCAAGAGTCCTGACAGGGACTAGAAAGAGAGAGCAGATTTCTCCTGTTTTGGCTTCCTGTTAAATCCAGAATTGAATTCAAAATCCTGCTCCTCACTTACAAGGTCTTAAATAATCAGGCCCCATCTTATCTTAATGACCTTGTAGTACCATATCACCCTATTAGAGCACTTCGCTCTTGCACTGCAGGCTTACTTGTTGTTCCTAGAGTATTTAAAAGTAGAATGGGAGGCAGAGCCTTCAGTTTTCAGGCCCCTCTTCTGTGGAACCAGCTTCCAGTTTGGATTCAGGAGACAGACACTATCTCTACTTTCAAGATTAGGCTTAAAACTTTCCTTTTTGCTAAAGCATATAGTTAGGGCTGGACCAGGTGACCCTGAATCCTCCCTTAGTTATGCTGCAATAGATGTAGGCTGCCGGGGATTCCCATGATGCATTGAGTTTTTCCTTTCCAGTCACCTTTCTCACTCACTATGTGTTAATAGACCTATCTGCATTGAATCATATCTGTTATTAACCTCTGTCTCTCTTCCACAGCATGTCTTTCATCCTGTTTTCCTTCTCTCACCCCAACCGGTCGCAGCAGATGGCCGCCCCTCCCTGAGCCTGGTTCTGTTGGAGGTTTCTTCCTGTTAAAAGGGAGTTTTTCCTTCCCACTGTCGCCAAAGTGCTTGCTCATAGGGGGTCATATGATTGTTGGGTTTTTCTCTATACCTATGAAGCGCCTTGAGGCGACTTTTGTTGTGATTTGGCGCTATATAAATAAAATTGAATTGAATTGAATTGAATTGAACTTCAATTAACTTAGTAGGATTAGGGTCCTCAGCATCTCAGTGAAGAAAACATCTGGAAAAACGTGTGCAGTGTTTGATTCCATGTTACTGCCACTGTCAGGAGCATTGCTGCTGCCACCTGTCACCGTGAGGATTTTTTTTGCTTGTGCAGAAAGACCTTCTCCCTCCATGTCTGTTGCTTCTACCACCAAAGTGTACTTTGGGTATTTCTGTTGGACAAGTCACATAATGAGTTCAAGTGATCAGCATTGAAGCTAAAAAATGTTGCTGTCATTTTACAGACAAGCAGAATAAAGCTAACAAGCCAGTGTTACACTTATTTTGGCACAGGTGAAATATATTTGGGAAGGCCAACCTCTCTGTCTAGTCCAGTGCCAGCAACTCCGATGGCTCCACTAACTGGGTTGATTTCAAACATGTTCTGACTGGGCAGGGGTGGGTCCTGGCTCAGAATACGGTAACGGATCTCTGAGTTGGCATTATTTGGTTCATCAGAACCTGTAGCCTCGACCTTAATCACCTCAGAACCTGGAGAGAAAGAATTCGGAAGTGGGTATTAAGAACAGTCATTTAGAGTTTTCATAAAAAGCATTTCCACAATCCTGAAAGTTTTCAATGCTTCATTTAAAAGGTGAATTGCTAAAAAATGCTAAACTGATCTTCCAAATATGACCTGGTGTTGGTGATGTGCACAGTCAATAACTTCTTACGTCTCATTACAATCCACATAGTAGACTTAAAGACTAGTGCACAATAAGTTATCACTAGCTAAGGGCTGACTAGTACAGTGTACTACATAGACTGGAAACAAAAGCAGATTTAGATTTAAACTGAGTTTTCATTTTCCTTACTTTTTGTTCTTACACATAAATTTAAGACACCTACTGTGAAGCAACCACAAACATTGTTTTACCTACTACCAAGCTAATTGCATTAGTCTTTGTGGTAAAAAAAAAAGAGAAAAAGTTATTGTGAAAATCACAGAGTAGTATCCCAGCCCTGAGGTGAAGCAGATTCTACATTCAATGATTTTTTAGCACCAATCCTGTTCTTTTATTCTATGGAAGTCGATCAACAAACATATTTTTAAAGTTTAGATTAAATCCACTAAAAGTACCTGTTACTGAAGCCTGAAATAAATGATAAATATACTGGCACTTTTATAGTTCTTTTCTGCTCTAATGAACTATTTAACTGATTCAAGGACAAGTTCTAATATAGGGCTTTTCTGCTTTATACAACATGCCTCATTCACACCCACTGATAATTTTTTCTATCCCTTTTCTGTGTAAGTGCTGACTAACATTCACAGCCATTCCTGCAACTTGGAGATACTGTCTTGCCGAAGGACATTTGGCATGTAGACTGAGCAGCCAGGGATCGAACCACCAACCCTCCAATTAGTAATGACCTGGTCTATTACCTGAGGTACCCTTTTAAACACACTTGTTACTACAGGCCTCATTCTCCCAATTACACACACATTCATACAGTGCTTTTTAATGTCTTAGGGTCCTCAGCCTTACCAATGTAAACACTTTCCTGTTGAGTTTATGGGCTCAGTAACTGATTTTGGGTGGCAGTGAAAAAAACATTAAGTTAAATATTTTGGACATTTTAATTTTCAGAAAAGGCATTACCACAGTACCACCAGCATGTGGTGCTGCTTGCACACGACAATAAGACGGCAAGACCGAAGAAGCTGCCATGTGCTTACGAAGACTGTGGTCACGTCCAAATTCATGGGCTGCATCCTCCTGAGGAAGCATTTGTAGGCCGATTACGTCACAGCGACGCGCCGAAGGCTGTCCAAATTTGTAGACTCCTCTGAATGCAGCCAACAAATGCGTCCTCCTTTTCCCCGAATTTGAAGGATGGGTCGGGTGTGTCCTTCGTGGCCCACCATATCCCATAATTCATAGCGCGGCGCAGCCAAACTCCAGTTTCCGGCAATGGCAGCCGCTACTAAGTTTTAAAATTATTCTTATTAATCTTTCTGGGTCACAAAATAAACTTTTAACATATTTTCAGGCGAGAATGTGGGTGTGTAAACTTCAAATATCTGCTCGGTTTATCAAGATATCACATATTTGCAAAAGTGCTTTGACGTTTTCGGAGACGTCTGTTACCCACCAGCTTGATAGCTAGCCGAGAGCTTGAGGGTCACTGAAGCTGCCGAGAACGGCACAACTCCCGGCACATCATTTTCAGATCACTACGAACTTTCGCTACTCAGGTTAAACGTAATATATAAGTCACTTAGACAACCTAAAAATTATATTATTGTTTGGCTTTTTTCAATGTTTTATTTGTTCGTGAGTAAATTGGTTTGGCTGAGATTAAAGTTATTAGATTAGATTAGATAAAATAAAACTTTATTAATCCCCCGGGTGGTTTTCACACAGCTGAATAAACGTCAAACAGAAAACTGATTAAACAGAAGTGTGAGATGGTCGAGAATTTACGCCAGTGTCCTGTTATATTTTAGATAGCAAGGAGTAGACGGCCGAGTTTATTAAACTCCACCAAGACAGCGGTGACGCTAATCAGAAGGCTAGACCGTCCAATTCCACGGCTGTTTACTTCCGGCCTACCCGATGTCCCGGTTCGTAATTGAGGTGTGAGACAAATGACCACTGGTCCAAGTGCGTCAAAACAATGATTTTATTAAACACATGTGTGCGAAGATACACAGCTCAATATTGTCAACACAGATCTCCGTCACAGCATAAATTCCAAATGGTTTTATTATGTCAGGGTTCACGCCCCTTCTTGCATTAGAGAAAACATCACATGCATAGGTTATAATTAATGACAGTTAAACAAGTTTCCGTGTTCAACAACATTCTGCCCTATATGGTTGTCTGACTTCTCCAGATGTTTCCTGTAGACTTATTCATGGCAAGCTTATCTTTAACACCTTCTGTGTCACTCGTTGCTAAGCAAAGACAAAGCAAGATATATTAAACCTTTACCCTAGAAATTGTACTTAATGTCTCTGTGTGTGTGTAAGCATGTTGTGCATTCATTCACAGCACTCCAAGTCATTCCTACAATATATCAGTTCAGACATCACGCTGAACGAAGCTCCTGACCTTCACAGGACTGAGTGCTTAACTCCTATGAGCACATATGCAATGTGTGTAATAACATGATTAAAACTGTATGTTTAATAAATGGAATAAATGTTTTCATCAACGGCCACTGGTCAAAGCCTAACAAAAGGATATAAAAGAATAAACATGATATAAAAATGATATAATTCCCACACCGACCTTCTAAGGACCCGGCCCACGTAGACCGCGAAGGCCGGTTCCTCAGGAGGATGCAGCCCATGAATTTGGATGATGTGCACTAGCTACCACGCTTTCCTGTTTGCTAGCCCGTAGTGGAATTTTTTTTAGTATGATCCTAAGTCAAATATTAAGATTTGCCTTAATATTTGTCTTCATTATAGCTTGACTGTAATGTGCCAAAATAAAAAAACATTATGAAAATGATTGAAAAGATTTTCCCTGATAAAGGGTCGGAGTGAGATCTCTTTGGTTTAAATTTCCAGATGTTAACAACAAGCAGAAAGCAAAGGCTGTGGAGTAAAGCTTTCTAATCTTTGATTGATTAAAAATAGAATCGCAAGCCTTCAATTTGATCCCATATATGTATAAAAAAGACATGTCGGTTAATTTCTGTTAAAATCTCCTGGTGTGTGCCACTTTTAAACCGTTTAGCTTGTATTATTTACAGTTAGCTTAGCTTCCAAGGTTAGCTATGTTTACAGAGCTCAGCAGCATCCTGAACGCCACTCCTGACAGGTTCACCCAAGGGGAATTTATTTTAGTGTCTGACAGACAGAGTGATGCCTCTTTCCTCATTCACCACTTCCTCTCTTTCTACCTGCGAGCGCGATGCGCTTTCTGGGTCTGGTGCAGTCCTTCAGTCACTACAGTGCAATCAGTCAAAGGCTGGGTGTAAGTTTAACACAGGCAAGGGAAAAGAGTCAGCTGATTTTCCTAGAGGGACTGAAGGAGTCGCTATCTATTTTGATTCCTCAAGCATAATATTACTCACAGAGACTTGGCTGCAGCCATCAATTCCGGACTCTGAGCTAGCAGGCCGCATGGTCCACCGTCACGACAGGAACGGCCACTCCGTTAAGATCAAAGGAGGGGGTTTATGCATCTACACCATTGACTGTAGAAAACATGGACGACGCAACAGCTCCCCAAAAATGAAGCCAAAACGTCTCTATCGCCCCCTGGTGTCTGGCTGCAGTATAGGTCATAAACCCCGCCTCCTCCATGTTAGCGGATGGGACTGGGGTCAGACTAAAATAAATTTATTCTCCTTAGATAATTTTTTTCCAAAGATTCTTTCTTTTGTTATCAATAGTTCTCATCATGCTGATTGATGTCCAGGGGGCCTCCTTTCCCATAAGTTTGATTCTAATTCCTACCGCGGTGATGTTAAATTGGGGTGAAACGTCATCATAGCAGCTTTGACTGACAGCTGCAGTCACGGAGAAACTTGCGTATCTCTGTTCGGGAATAGCAGATAGAGCGTAGGCTCTGAGAGGAGGGCCAGCGTTTACGCTACGAAAACACGACCGAGTGTTTTAACCTGACAGCCTGAGGTGCTCTTCAGTAAACTGGACTACCCGACAGAAGGACCCGAGGCCCCGCTGCACGTTTTCGGTAAGTTAACACTAGGTTTACTATCCTGCGCAAATTTGCGTAACTTCCCTAAACCCAATACCCCCTAGAATTACTGGCTTTTTTATTTTCTGGTGCAAGTCCCGAGGTGTTAAGCACCCCTGCTGAGATTTTCACAGGTCGTCAGCTTGTTTCTCCTACAGCTTTTGTTGTGCTAACCACCCATTGTCCTTGAGGCCTGGCACATTTGCATTTGCTCACTCAGAGTTGCTCAGATCCAAGGCAGGCCAAACCTCTGTGTTACAACTTTCAGAAATGCCTGATAGAAATGCTTCAACTTACTCATGAGATTTTGACCACATTTTTGCGGAAGTCACAACTATACTGAATGCACGACCGTTGTTGCCAGCTGCAAGAAATGCTTGGTAGGGAACAGCTGTTCCCTACCAAGGTTCGTTTCAAAGTTTGAAAGACTTTGAAATAAAACAGACTTGTGTACCCATATATTGTGAATGTCTGTCTTTTGTATGTAGGTTGTAACACAGAGGTTTGGCCTGCCTTGGATCTAAGTAAACAAATGCCAATGTTGCACAAACACACACACACACACACACACACACACACACACACACACACACACACACACACACACACAGCAAATCTGCATTTATTTGTCCCACAAGTGGAAAATCTGCATTGTCATTGCAAAAAGTGGACAGAGCACAGTATAGAAAGTGCAGTATACAAACAATCTGGAAACATAAATATGGACACGTGTATTCAAAAATATTATTGGTGTATACACACACACACACACACACACACACACACACACATATCTATCTACGTACGTGTGTGTGTGTGTGTGTGTATATATATACATACACACATATATATATATATATAAAGTATAACTAGACTTTATGCTTTAAGTTCATGAACTTATGGCATTCATTTCAATCCTGTTTGTAAGAGCAATCATGTGTCCTGTTGGTGCCATTGTGGATTGCTGGTCAGAAAGTTTTCTGGTGCCACTAATCAAAGAGACAATGCCCCGAGATAGATTCATTTCAATTATGCAACACCTTCGATTTGATGACAGGGACACGCGGGCAGAACGGGTGAAAACAGACAAATTTGCAGCGATCTCCCGACATCTGGACACGCTTCAACGAGAACTGTGCTAAGAGTTTCACTCCAGGGGAACACATGACCATAGATGAACAGCTGTTCCCTACCAAGGTTCGTTGTCCATTCACCCAGTATATTGCAACCAAGCCAGACAAATTTGGGATCAAGTTCTGGATGGCCACGGATTTGGACACCAAATATGTCTGCAGTGCATCTCCTTACTTGGGAAAGGACCCCAGTCGTCAGAAGGGAGAGAGGCTGGCAGAGAACGTGGTCATGAAACTGATGGAGCCGTTTTTGGATGATGGAAGAAATGTCACAACGGACAATTTCTTTACTTCACTGTCACTGTCGCACAGACTGCTGCAGCGCAAAACAACGTTACTGGGCACGGTGAATAAAGTCCGGCGTGAACTTCCTCAACTTGCAAAAGATACTGCAAAGCGAGAAGTATTCTCCACTTCAGTGCTTTTACAGTGTGGTGTAGACGTGTTGGACCAAATGGCACGGATGTATTCTGTAAGATCAGCAACACGCAGGTGGCCAGTAGCGGTTTTCTACAATATGCTGAACCTGGCGGCAGTGAATGCCTACATTTTGTACAAGGCATGTACAGGGTGGACAGGCAAAAGAAGATTGTTTCTGCGTCTTCTAGCTCAGCAACTTCGTTGCCGATTCATTCAGCACAAGGAAATCTTAGCACAGAGGCAGGCTGCTGCAGCTGCTGTGCCAGGGACTGTAAAGACAACACAGTGCCAGGTGCAAGAAAGCTTCAACAGGAATCGCAGCAGATTTACCTGTGCAACATGTAAGAAATTCACCTGTGCCAAATGCAGGGATGATGGACACTGGGTCTGCAAACCCTGTAAAGTTTGAAACACTTTGAAATAAAACAGACTTGTGTACCCATATATTGTGAATGTCTGTCTTTTGTATGTAGGTTGTAACACAGAGGTTTGGCCTGCCTTGGATCTGAGTAAACAAATGCCAACATATATATATATATATATATACATACATATATATATATGTGTGTGTGTGTGTGTATATATGATATAGATGTGTCTGTGTGTATAACTAGACTTTATGCATATTATATAAGGTGTGGCTATATAAATATATAAATATATGTACAACTCTGTGTATATATGTTTATGGACAGGCATGCAGGCAGGTAAGGAAGGAAAGCAGCCTTGCAGGGAAGGAAAAACTTGAATCTCTCATGGTTAGGGGTTGGGGGAGGGTGTGTTTGCACAACAAAAGCAGGAGAACAATGGAGCTGACGACCTGTGAAAATCTCAGCGGGGTGCCAAGAGGTGTTAAGGTCGGGGGGAATTTACGCAAATCTGCGCAGGCCAGTAAATCTAGTAGTAGGGACTTGCACCAGGGAAAAAAGGCTCAGTAATTCTAGTGTTAAACGTGTTTGTAAGCTAATCCGTAACTACCGTCCTTAGGTCCTGAGACCTAGCTAGCTAAAATGAGCACTCGGCTGTCGGGGTTCGTTTAGCTAATCTGTGCAGGTGAATGAATTTACTAAAGAAATCAAGAGAAACGCCCCGGGCTACTCAGTCACTAATTACTGTTACTGCACTTTTATTACAAGTATTATACTGTAAAAGCAACAGGCTGCACCCTGCTACGGCTCCTGTGCAGAGCTGATTATTAAATATGTGCAAACACCAGCATGTTTTCAGTCTCTTGCCACATCTGTAAAGACAGTAACATCTTTTTTAAAAGCTTGTAAATGGTAAATGGCCTGTATTTGTATAGCGCTTTTACTAGCCCCGCCTAAGGACCCCAAAGCGCTTTACATACCCAGTCATCCACCCATTCACACACTGGTGGAGGCAAGCTACAGTTGTAGCCACAGCTGCCCTGGGGCAGACTGACAGAAGCGAGGCTGCCATATCGCGCCATCGGCCCTTCTGGCCAACACCAGTAGGCGGTAGGTGAAGTGTCTTGCCCAAGGACACAACGACCGAGACTGTCCGAGCCGGGGCTCGAACCGGCAAGATCCTGAGTGTGTGAGGACAGAAGAATCAGCTTTATTTCAATTTTGAGGGATAAAATTTATATCTGAGTTTGATGGTTCTGTTCTCTTTGTGATTACAGGAGCTGCCCTCAGATTCAGACCTCAGCACCACCCAGTGACAGCAGACAGATCATCCAACATGTTCATATGTTAACTGCAAAATGAACTGATGAAAACAGTACAAAGGTTAAAGTACCACATGTGCTGTCAGTGAAAGCTGCAGCTGTTTTATTGATAAAGTTAAAGACAAAAAAACAAAAGGTTTAATCACTCATGTAACTGTGTCACTATATATCAGCATTAACAGGACCTCAGTTTGTATCTCACACCTGCACAGCTTCCGTTTTAAACACTTGATGTACTCACCTGCATGAAGAGCATATGAGATTTTCTCTAACACAATTAAATAAAACCTGATGAAGGTCAAAGATCGTCACTTGTATGTTGAACTACAAACTTGTCATCTGGAATTCTTTCACAGTTTTTTGCAGATAGTGTGTTATTTACCATAAAGTGATGCAGAGTTATTCATCCCAGAGTAACCAGAGAGGATCATATATTTTTAAATATATAACTTACAGGACTGAATATAATATCTTTATGTAAAAGTCTGGAGCCTCTGGGGAGTATCCGAGTATTTATAACATTACACAAACCAAAGGTCTCCATCACAGTGTTCATGAAATGCTGGATGTGTCCATCTCCTGGGGCGGGCCTACGGAGGAGTGCTGAAGATTTCCCTGTGAGGGAGCTGCTGGTGAAGATCACGAGTCCTGCTTCATCAATGCGATGAGCTTCAGTGTTCCTGGTGTTTCTTAAATGATGCCTTTTTGGGTGGGTCAACAGAACTTCTGGCACAGGACAGCTGTGATGAAGAAAGGGAAGGAGTTTCTCCAAACCTCTGGACCCAGGAAACCCAGCTTAGTCCTGATGGTTTCCCTCACTAGTTTCTCTCCAGGTTGAATGTAGCTGTTGATATAATATGGACTCTATTATTAAATGAAAAGAACAAATTAGACTACACTACTGAAACGTTCTGCTGCCGTTTTTAAAGTCTCCATGTTACCAGGCTGTAGAGGGCTCTGAAGATTTAAACAGTTTTAGATCCATTACACTCACAGCCATATGTTAAAATCTCAAAGGACAGCATTACATTTTTGATATTAACAGTAACTCTGGGCCTCTGTAGAGTGTGCAGATGATCTCATCGCTGAAGAAAAATGGATTAAAAAAAACATAAGAAATGCTGAATCCTTCAATAATAGTCTATTAGAGTAGCAGGTGTGTAGCATCGCTAACTAGCTAGCAACAAGCCTCCAACACAGTGCGTATGCTAGCGGCTAATCTAGCAAACGAATGAACAACAGTGTGATTTTAGAACTATAAGATGATAAGCTGTGTGTCTTTTTTTATAACAGTGACATGGTTGTATTTACCTTAATTAAAGGAGTCGTCAGCCGCCGGTAAACCAGCAAAAGAACTGGAGCAGCCGGGCTACGTAAAAAGTGTAGAGGGGCGTGTTTGCGGTCACGTCCAGAGGGTGTGTGGGCGGGAGCGTTACACAGTCGCTCCACCTCAAGTCACTACTGCACAGACTCTGGGCGTTTATCAATATGCGTGCTTGTCAGCGCATTTTGCGTTCTCGTGTACTCGTGATACGTCATCAGTCGGAGACCAAGTACTGTTCCAATTGGCACGCATCACGCCGAGAACGCGAAAAAGTCCCGGATGTGTTCTCGATCCGCCCGTTTTATCGAGCATGCATCGGTGTAGACTTGGGACAGCTAAATATCCCAGAATGCATTTCGTCCAAAACTCAACAGCGGACTCCCGGCACATCGTTTCCAACCCCCCCCAAACCGCTCGCGGACTTCTCACTACTCAGGTTAAAGAAACTCCAGCAGCTGTCTATAGTATTGAGTGTCCACTAGAATAGAAATAAAAGCGTTCTAACATCTCACCTGCTTGTTTTTATTAAGGTATGTACACGTATGTACATGTACACTATTTTTATTAATAGAGGTTTCACTACTGAGGTTAACAATGATATATAAGTCACTTAGATCACTTCTAAATGTTAATGTTTGGTTTATTTCAGTGTTTTATTTGTTCCTGAGTAAACTGGTTTGGCTGTGATTAAAGTTAAGCTTCATAACATGTTACTTACAGTTAAATTAAGAGGGGACGGCAGTAAAAACTCCGGCCCTGTGACATCATCACGTACGCTGGTGTTCCGACTGTACAAATCACGAGTCCGTGCTCGCGTACTTGGGCATTGATAAACGGCCTCTGGCTCCAAATTTGCAAGATGGCAGCCTCCACAAGCGGGATATTTGGCTTCATTTTTGCACAATGGGACGAGGCGGGGTCGCGTCGTCCATGTTTTCTACAGTCAATGATCTACACCAATGACAGCTGGTGCAAAAACACAAAGACTGTAGACAGCCATTGTTCCCCGGATTTGGAATATTTGACTGTGAAGTGCAGACCCGTCTACATACCTCGTGAGTTTACTGTTGTCATGGTAACGGCCGTGTATGTACCACCCGATGCTAATGCTAACTCGGCCATGGAGGAGCTGCACAAGACAATAAGCAACCAGCAGAACTCCCATCCAAACGCAGTGCACATTATAGCTGGGGACTTCAACCACGCTGATTTAAGGTCAGTATATATATATATATTAACTTCTGTGTCAACAGTGTCACTGTGGACAATCGTCTCCGGGTGTATTCCAACCAGAAACCCTGGATGACTAAAGAGGTCCAGGTCCTGCTGAAGCAACGTGACGCCGCTTTTAGATCCGGTGATCATATGCATTACAGTGCAGCCAGATCTGAGTTGAAAAGAGGCATCAGAGAGGCCAAGGCAGCGTACAAGAGAAGGATCGAAGACCACTTCAGCACCAACAACTCACGAGAGGTATAGCAGGGAGTTCAGCACTTAACCAACTACAAACCTTGCAATACCACGTTGACTGAGGGTAACGCGGAGCTTGCGGAGGAGCTGAACCACTTCTTCGCACGCTTTGAGGTGAAGGGACCAGAGGCAGCAGCAGCAAAAACATCGGACAGCAGCAGCAGCCCAAGCCTCATAGTGCAGGAATATGAGGTGAGGCGCACACTGAGGGCAGTGAACCCCAGGAAGGCCGCCAGACCAGATGGGGTAACCGCAAAGGTCCTAAAAGAGTGTGCAGACCAGCTGGCTGGGGTCTTCACTAAGATCTTCAACACTTCACTGTCCCAGTCCTGCATCCCGCCGTGCCTAAAGTCAGCCACAATTGTCCCACTGCCAAAGCGTACTAACATTAGCAGCCTCAACGGCTACCGACCAGTTGCTCTAACACCTGTTATAATGAAGTGCTTCGAGAAACTGGTCCGACGTCACATCATGTCCTGCCTGCCACCCACACTCGACCCGTTCCAGTTCGCATATAGAGCTAACAGATCAACTGAAGATGCCATTGCTACAACGCTCCTCACCACCATCTCTCACCTGGAAGTGCAGGGCTGTTACGCCAGACTGCTCTTTGTTGACTTTAGCTCTGCTTTCAATACGATACTCCCGGACAGACTAATAGTTAAACTGCTGGAAATTGGACTTCCTTCTACCACCTGCCGCTGGATCAGAGACTTCCTCTCAGACTGTGTACAGAGAGTTAGAGTGGGGCCTCATCTTTCCTCAGCCCTCAGCCTCAACACCGGCTCTCCACAAGGCTGTGTACTGAGTCCCCTACTGTACACTCTGTACACACATGACTGTGTTAGTACCCACCCAGACAACACAGTCATCAAGTTTGCAGATGATACCACCGTGGTGGGGCTCATCTCAGGGGGAGATGAGACGGCGTACAGAGCTGAAGTTCAGAGGCTGTCAGATTGGTGTGTAGATAACAACCTGGACATCAATACCACCAAGATAAAAGAACTGGTAGTTGACTTCAGAAGGAGGAAGTCTGAGCTGCAGCCTGTCAGCATCAACGGGGAGTGCGTGGAAAGGGTCTCCAGTTTCAAGTTTCTGGGTGTGCACATAGACACAGACCTCCAATGGAGCTCTAACACCTCTGCGGTCTTAAAGAAGGCCCAACAGCGTCTCCGCTTTCTGAGAATCCTCAGAAAAATGGACCTGAAGAAGGAGCTGCTGACCGTCTTCTACCGCTGCTCCATTGAAAGTGTGCTGACATATTGCATCAGTGTATGGTTCTCCAGCTGCACTGCAGCACACAGAAAGGCACTCCAGAGGGTCATCAATATGGCCCAAAAAATCATTGGACATCCTCTTCCCTCCCTGAAGGACCTGTACAGCACTCGCTGTCTCAAGAGGGCACGCAGCATCCTACGGGACTGTACACACCCAGGACATCGGGTGTTTAAGCTGCTGCCGTCTGGCAGGAGGTTCAGGCTGCTGAGGTCCCGAACAAACAGACTCAAGGACAGCTTTTACAACAGGGCAATAGCCCTGATCAATGCAAATAGCTGACCTGATTGGCTACCTCCTGGACTTTTAGGGGGAGGTAACAATGTTTAAAACAATAACAATAATAATATTTATATTTATAACAAGGTGCAATAATAATTAATGTGCAATAATAACAGTGTGCAATACACATACACTTATTCTTCTTTTTTTATTTACTAAGTTAATATACTGTGTTGTGTTGTTTGTGTTGCGTTGTGATGTGTCATATCGTGTCGTGTTGTGTTATATGTAGTGCCGACGTAGGACAGTTTTCCAATTTCATTGTACTACTGTACTACGTATGACTGTGCAATGACAATAAAGAGTTATCTTATCTTATCTTATCTTAAGACACCACAACAGGAAGTCAAGCTATGTACTTCCTCAGAGATCCTACTGTTGGCCTACAGAGGCTGTATGAGTATGAGCAGTGATGGTGGTGGGGAGGAAGGGGTGGAAGAGTGGGGCCCTCCTGTTCTGCTGGTGGATGACGTCAGTGTGCTGTTGAGTCTGGGTGTCAGCGCTGGAGCCGTGCTGGACTTCAGCCACTACTGCAGAGCCACAGTCTGCTCTCAGCTACAGGGGAACATAGTGACGCTGGTACGCTGTCACGGAGAAGAAGCGGAGGATGATGGAAGTGATGGGGGATCAGAGTGGCTCCTCAAGGGCCTGGCCCATCTGTGCAGCCTCACTCTTCATGTACAGGGTCTCCCAACTGGCTACTGCAGGGACATACACGGTCAGGTGGAGGTTTGTTGGAGGAGGAGACGAGGTGATGGGCAGCACACACAGAAGAAGCTTTTTCAGTACAAGGTCCACAATAAAGGCGCTTCCTTCTTTGCTCCTGGGACATCCAGTGCTGTTCTCTAGTTATACCCTCAGACACATTTAATCTCTTTTATGTGACAACTGACCAACCACTGTTATGTTTTCATGTTGCGCAACATAGCAAATGCTGCCAAAGCGGTTGGTGAATTGGCCATGGCTGGTCACTGCTGTCAGCAAACCGTGTCTGGATCCCAAACCTTGTGACGGAAGGACATTGTGATCCAATTCCAGACCTCTGAATCTCCAGAGGATATATTATTAGGCTGACTCATGATGTTGTCATTATTTGGTCGATTTCAGTGGACGATTCAACAAAATATTCAGAATGCAGGATTGCTGGTGGTTTGAAAGAATCTTGTTAATGAATAAAATTATTATTCACAGAAAAAAAAAATCAGAAAAGGGGATAATCTGGGTATGGTCAGATCGTGGTTTGTGATTGACTAGTGCTATCTCTAACTTGTCACACCAACAGCTGATGTTACAGTGGCTTTGTTTATCTTTTACATATATAGACTTTGTTTAAAACCCACTGTCCTGTTAAAATGTTTTGACAGCAAACCGCTACAGCTGGTAACGATGGTTTTGAGATCGGGACCTAAACCTTGGCACTAACAATGTGTTGCTAGTTGGAATATGGACAAAGACAGTCAGTCAAAGAGGCAGAAAATGATACTCTACTGGCTGCAATTAATGATTTGAACAATAAAATGGATGAAAATATTAGTAGACATAGCAGAAGTAACAAAGGAGATAAGGGACTACACTCAGCAGTACAAAAAACCTGAACTACAAATTTGATGCTGTGAATTTTTTGAATAAATCTCTTGAACCCAAGATTGTGACTGAAGGATTACAGTTACGGTCGCTGACCTCTAAGGGCTCTCCCCATGTGAGAGAGCTTTTTCTCCTCTTTCTGTGTTCCAGGTCTGCCTCATAAGCCGCAGCTGAGATGTATTGCAGCTTGTCAGCCACTGCATAAATACTGCCGTCTGAAGATGCGACGCCCCTTTTTTTCTTCCCATTTCCCTGGGCTGTGAGTTGCAGTGGTTTGGGCAGCGGGCTGTAGCTGTGTCAATTTACAAAATTTGCTGTAACTTTGTTTTTGTGAGTAAAGGTGTGAACCACAGTGGAAGCAGGTAGGGTTTTTCTGCCATTTTTGTTGCCTAATTGATTCGTTTGAAATTTGTGAAAAAATACAGTGTTTTAATGATGCCGAATTCGTGGCTGTTAGTAGTTTTCTTTTCACTTTGTGTTACCCCCCACCCACCCCAGATAATACTTTGTTTTTAAGTGGTGTAACAATTTACACACGTGCTTTTAAAAAAAACAACTTTTTTTTTTATGAGTGCTGAATAAAATTGACAGGTGAATTGTTCAGAGAGGGCATATGAATCTGATAAAGACGCATATTAAAGCTCTTCGAATATTGTTGATGATTAAGTTGTTCAATCCCAGGGATAAACTGATGGTGTTCTACACTGCTTAAGCAAAGACAGACAAGAACCAACAAGTGATTCTATCTGGCTCTGAAACTGAGATCCTAAACAGATACTTAACTTTCTGCCTGAAGCACAACATTAGTTTTGCATTTACTTTTGAGGTGAAACAATGTACTCTACAACTTTGCGGAGAGTTGACAAAAACTAAAGCCAGCTCACAAAACAATTTCTGTTCTGGCCTGGACATGGTTTGTCGGAGGATGAGCAGGAGAGTTCATTATCGTCCCAGTGTGCCGCCACCGCTGCTGCCTCGGTCGGGGACGATGACACCTCTTTTTTCCCTGTTTCGCCGTGCTGCTGAGAAGCTCCTCCGGCGCCCACTGCTGCAGTGGGTGTTCCGCCAGCGGGAGCACATCCTCCGGCCCGAGCTCCACACCAGCCGGCCTGGAGGAAAGGCCCACCCTCGGGCCCCCGGTGGGACCCAACACCAAGGAGGAGGAAGCCTCAGGCCTCCTAGCTGTGTTTCCAAGTGGAGAAGGGGTCCAGCGGCAGGGAGATGCTGCTTTTACCCCTCTGTTGCCACCCAAGAGGTGCCGCTTAAGTTCTGTTCAGGTTGTCAGCCTCAGAATGCGCTGCACTTGCCTAACACTGTCTCCCAAGCACAAACCCCCTGCACACAAAATGCCTCAGGTTGTAACTCCCTGTTCAGGTGTGTTAAATGTTCGGGTGACCACATCAAGGGCGTTTCTCAATATGCGTACTTGCATTCTCGTGTACTCGTGATACGTCATCAGTCGGAGACCAAGTACTGTTCCAATTCGAAGTACGCATCAAGCCGAGAACGCGAAAAAGTCCCGGATGTGTTCTCGCTCCGCCAGTTTTATCGAGCATGCATCGGTGTGGACTTGGTACAGCTAAATATCCCAGAATGCATTTCGTCCAAAACTCAACAGCAGACTCCCGGCACATCGTTTTCCTCCACCCCCCCCGGTCGCGGTCTTCTCACTACTCAGGTTAAAGAAACCCCAGCAGCTGTCTATAGTATTGAGTGTACACTAAAATAGAAATAAAAGCGTTCTAACATCTCACCTGCTTGTTTTTATTAAGGTATGTACACGTATGTACATGTACACTATTTTTATTAATAGAGGTTTCACTACTGAGGTTAAAAATGATATATAAGTCACTTAGATCACTTCTAAATGTTAATGTTTGGTTTATTTCAGTGTTTTATTTGTTCCTGAGTAAACCGGTTTGGCTGTGATTAAAGTTAAGCTTCATAACATGTTACTCACAGTTAAATTAAGAGGGGACGGCAGTAAAAACTCCGGACCTGTGACATCATCACGTACGCAGGTGTTCCAATTGTACATATCGCGAGTCCGTGCTCGTGTTCTCGGCGGGTACGTACTCCCATGCGTTCTCGGCGAGTACGTACTCGCGTACTTGAGAATTGAGAAACGGCCCAAGTGTTCCCGCTGTTTTTCATTGTTGTGCCCCAGGAAAGGTGCCTCCAACAAAATGTGTGAATGTACATGTTCCCATCTTACAATCAATAAAGAGCGTTGTTTATTCTCACACAATCACAAATGCTCAGCCTGCAGGCAGAATGAGCCAGGTGAGGCAGGTGATGCATTCCCTTGCAAAAACACTGGGGGGCGACAATTCAATTCAATTCTATTCTATTTATATAGCGCCAAATCACACCAGCAGTCGCCTCAAGGTGCTTTATATTGTACAGTAGATCGTACAATAATAGATACAGAGAAAAACCCAACAATCATGAACCCCTATAAGCAAGCACTTTTGCGACAGTGGGAAGGAAAAACTCCCTTTTAACAGGAAGAAACCTCTGGCAGAACCAGGCTCAGGGAGGGGCGGCCATCTGCTGCGACTGGTCGTGGTGAGAGAAGAAAAACAGGACAATACCCCACTGACGGTGCTGCAGGTCAGCCGGCTGGCTGCTCACTACCCTCAGTGGCGCGCTTGCTGCCCCTCTCTGTGGGTGCAGCGAACCATTGCCATGGGTTACCGGTTGCAGTTCCGGATCAAGCCGCCTTGTTTCCGGAGAGTTGTCAACATTACTGTCGGCACTGAAGCAGCCGTGATACTCAGGGAGGAAATAAAGGCGCTATTGCAGAAAAGAGCGATACGAGTGGTCCCCACTTCGGAGACAGACAAAGGTGGGTACAGCCGTTATTTTGTTGTTCCGAAAAAAGGGGGCGGGCTTCGTCCCATCCTCCACCTGTGAGTCCTGTGAGTCTACGAACGTACAAGTTCAAAATGCTAACACTCAGACAGCTCTTGAATGCAGTTGGCCCGGGAGATTGGTTTGCAACAATCGATCTAACGTATGCTTATTTTCATGTGGCTATACACCCAAAACACAGGCAGTTTCTGAGGTTTGCATTCGAGGATGTAGCCTACGAATACCTGGTGCTGCCGTTCGGGCTATCACTTGCTCCTCGCACCTTTGCGAAATGTGCTGAGGCAGCGCTAGCGGCCCTCAGAGAGAGAGGCATCCGCATCTTAGCCTGCCTAGATGACTGGGCTCTCGTAGCTTGCTCCAGAGAGTAGGCGGAGACACAGCTGTCACTGGTTCTGTCACACATTCAGACACTGGGGTTCTCTGTGAACTTTCTAAAAAGCTCGCTAATTCCGAGTCAGCAGATTTCTTTCCTCGGTTTGGAAATGTGCTCTCTTTCCAGCCGCACACGTTTGTCAGAGCACAGAGTGGCCGCATTTCATCGCTGCCTCGCTCAGTTTCAGGTTGGACGCAGACTGCGTTTCCAGACGATATTATGTTTGTTGGGCATGATGGCATCTTGGACTGTTAAAGATGAGAGCGTTTCAACGCTGGACTCTCTCTCACCGCCTGTGTGCATCGCGTCACCTCCAGAAGAGGCTGACGGTAACCACGTCTTGCATGCTAGCTCTCTGTCCCTGGAGGGACAGAGCATCTGGGCTCTCGGATCGGGGGGGGGGGTGTTGTTTTGCAAGGTGGTGTCCACAGATGCTTCTCTAAGAATGTGGGGAGCGCTGTGAGAGGGTGCATCAGTGAGAGGGATCTGGTCCGTAGCCCAGCGCGAGCTGCACATCAACCACTTAGAGCAGTTAGCAGTGTTCTTAGCTCTAAAACATTTCTGTCCAGTCCTGGAGGGTCCTGGTCTTAGTCAGGACGGACAATTCAACAGTGGTGTCTTACATAAACAGGCAGGGAGGAGCACGCTCTCTTAGCCTGTTGAAGCTGTCTTGCTCTCTGTTGTTATGGTGGAGTGTTTATTTTCTGTCTCTTAGAGCCACCCATGTTCCAGGCCACCTGAACCTGGGGCTGGACCTTCTCTCCAGGGGGGTCCTCTGGTGAGAGAATGGAGGTTACACCCTTTAATAGTGGCTCAGATTTCTGATCTATTTGGCAAAGCGCAAGTAGATCTTTTGCCTCCAGGGTAAATATACTCACTGCCCCCTGTTCTTCTCCATAATTGACAACGATGCACCCTTGGGCATGGACGCGCTAGTGCACCAATAGCCAGACGTGCTCCTGTATGCATTTCCCCCAGTGAAAATGATATCTCCAGTTATAGAGAGAGTGCGTCGGCAGTCTCTCTCTCTGACTCTAATGGCCCCTTGGTGGCCCACAAGGTCGTGGTATGCAGAGATAATCAGCCTGCTAGCAGCGAGTCCTTGGCAGCTTCCTCTCCACAGGGACTCTCAGGTGGGAGGAGAAGTGGTTCATCCACGCCCGGATCTGTGGCGCCTTCACGCTTACCTGCTGAGAGGTTAAAGTTGATTCCTAAGGGTTTGCCACCTAGTGTGATAGCGACAATTCAGAGCGCTAGGGCCTCATCTACTAGAGGCTTCTACACTTATAAATGGCGAGCCTTCGAGCAATGGTGCCAAGACCACCACACTCTTCCATTTCAGTGCTCTATTGTGGATGTTTTGACATTCCTGCAGGAGCTGCTGGATAAGGGCCTTTCATTTTCGACAACTAAGGTTTATTTAGCAGCTATATCTGCTTGTCATATTGGCATTGATGGGGTGACACCAGGTGCACATCCCCTTGCCATACGTTTTCTGAAAGGGGTTCGCCGGCTGAGACCCGCCCTTAAGTCCAGTGTCCCTGCTTGGGACTTGTCTTTGGTGTTGGAGGCCCTTTGTAGCCCCCCGTTTGAACCCATTGAGTCTGTGGATATGAAATTTCTCTTATATAAGACTACATTACTTCTCACTTTAGCTTGAGCAAAGTGAGTGGGTGACCTTCATGCGCTGTCTGTGTATCCCTCCTGCACACAGTTCTCTCCTGATGGCCACAAGGTCGTATTGCGTCCAAATGCTGCCTATTTTCCCAAGATCATGCCTGCATCTTATAGCTCAATGGAGTTTGAGTTGCTGAGCTTTTGCTCCCCTCCTTTTGCATCTGAGGAGCAGAGGAGGATGCATTCTCTTTGTCCAGTGCGTGTGCTACGCACCTACATTGAGCGCAGAATGTGTGTTTATGTGACCAGCTGTTTGTCTGCTTCCCTAATCCAACTAGAGGTAGAGCTCTGTCTAAACAGAGGCTGTCCCACTTATAGAAGCAATCTCACTGGCGTACAGCACCAAAGGTCTAGTTTTGCCCCAGGGGCTGAGGGCTCATTCCACCAGGGGGATGGCAACCTCATGGGCTCTTTTTAAAGGGGTGCCTGTAGCTGATATTTGTGCAGCAGCTAGTTGGACATCACTGCACACTTTTGTGCGGTTTTATCGGTTGGATGTTACAGCCCCTTCGGTGGCTCATACTGTCCTTTCTGCTGGGTCTGCTGCACGCTAAGGTGGTGGTGGTCCGATTCCGGTTCGGTGGCTGCTCTGCGGGGCGTGTATATATGTCCCATACTTATGTGTTATACCGAGTGAATCGACTGTAGGGAATGAATAGTTATGTCTATAACTTCTGTTCCCTGAAGGAGAGGAACAAGGTACAACACAAGGTGGCCCCACTGAGCAGTTTGGCTCAGTGAAGAGCGGCTATTGAACTGAGGGATGACTGTGATGACAGCGGTTATATGTGCAGGCGGGGCCGTGCGCATGTCATCACATGTCATCTCTCTTAAAGGTGTGAATAAAGGTTTCTTCAGCCAGGACACGCGAGGGCGTGATATCCCATACTTATGTGTTGTACCTCGTTCCTCTCCTTCAGGGAACAGAAGTCGTTACTTTCCCTCCATTTAGAAAGGCAGAGGCGTGTAGTTTTTTCCCCCCTGTGTAATAATATTCAACATTGCTATCAATACATTTTTCAAAAAAATGCCTCTCTGTGCAAAATGGGTTCAAAACCATGAACAACTGTGGGATACTGTTTGTCTGTGATTTGGGCAGGGGGAACAAATTGTGGCAGAATCAGCCTGATATTATTTGTATCCCACTGTAACTTTACTGTTTAAAGAGCTACCATCTCCAAAATGTCAGGATTAGTTAGTCATTATAAGAAGTGTTTGTGAACTAAAAATCAAGAATGTGGGATACTGTTTGTCTGTGATTTGGACAGCCCAGCGCATGCTCCGGGAAACAAATTCTGTAGGGGAGACCTACCTTGGCACTTGTGCAGGTGAAGCCAAAGGCAAGATATGCTTCATCATATTTTCTAGTATTTGGCTTGGAAGGAAGGCGGTTTGGAAACATATTTGGTGATGCTTCATCTTCTGCTTTGCGTTTGTGTGGAAGCCCCGAAAAACCTGTCCATTATGCTAGCAGTGTCTAAGCGTTCTCTTTTTTTTTTTTTTTTAATTCATACTGCGCCCCCCTTGCAATGGCTCTGTGTCCCCCACTTTGGGAACCTCTGTTTTAGACCAAGACAATACAAAAAAAGAGCCCCATATTACAAAAGTCACCTTACCACGTATTTCAAAACAACCAAAATGATGTGCAATTTCAAGCTGGAAAAGTTTAACAACCTTAGTACCAAGTGAAGAGTCTCAATACTTCTCTAAACTGAATATTTCACATCAAGAACCTGTTTTTGCTCAACTGTGCAGTATTGTCTGTTTAACATAACGCTGGAACACAGTAAGATTTTTTATTTTATTTTTTTTTACGACAAAACACCCTTTTCCAATGGGGATCAAAATGCAGTAATCAGGTACACACTTGGAAAAACATTTGGACAAAGTGAGGATGATTACTGTGTAACTGGCTGTTTCCTCTCTGTTGAGTGGTTCTGTTACATACAGATTGCCTGTCTCTCTGTCCAAGGTGAAACGACCAATCGGAGGCAGATCAGCTCCTGGTCCAGTGATGCTGTAATAGATCTTTCTTATATTATCTTCGTTAGAGCGGATCTGGACAAAAAGACAACAGAGCTGAGTTAAACCCCTGATTCTAAACTTCCGGCGCCCCCCGTGTGCGGCAGCCTGTTACAGCAGCTCTGCTCATTCTGAGTTTCTTTCTTTCTTATCTTTTTTCTTCTCGTAATTTTTATAACTAACGTATTAGTAATTAGACTCTGCAACCATGTTCTACCGTTTTGTGCTAGTTCTGGTTGTTTTCTTAGTTTTTTCTACTTTTTTTCACCCGTGTCTGGGGACCCAGAGCAGGGATCCTTTGTTTACAGTAGGGATCAGCTGTTAGCGCTGCGTCCAGCAGCGGTACTGCCGGCGGACAGACTCGACATTCCCAGTGAACTGAGGAAGAAAAGACGGGGGTGTCGTGCTGGGAAGGAGCGCCGTCGCCCGAGAAGGAGACGTTATCGACCATCTCTTCCTTCTGTAATTATTGGAAATGTACGATCTCTGCTCAATAAGATGGATGAGCTAACGTCGCTAACCTGGTCACAGAGGGAGTACCGGCAATGTAGCATCATGATGCTAACGGAGTCGTGGCTAACACCGCTAACTCCGGACACGAGCGTGACACTACCGGGATTCCAGATGCTGTGAGCGGACAGGACGAGAGAGAGCGGTAAGAGGAAAGGAGGGGGAATGACAGTGTTTGTGAATGACAGATGGTGTAACCCCGGGCACATCACTGTAAAAGAACAACTCTGCAGCAGAGACATTGAGCTGTTAGCCGTTAGCATGCGTCCATACTACCTGCCCCGGGAATTCTCGCATGTTATCGCGATAACAGCGTATGTCCCCCCCTCGGCCAACGCGGATGCAGCCTGTGACACTCTCCACTCTGTGGTCAGCAGACTGCAAACACAATCTCCGAGAGCCCTCTTCATAATATCAGGGGACTTCAATCATGCCTCACTGGACCCCACACTGCCCACCTTCACCCAGTATGTGACCTGCCCAACCGGAGACAATAGAACACTGGACTTACTGTATGCCAATGCTGAAGAGGCATACAGTTCATCACCTCTCCCTCCCCTGGGCAGATCTGAAAACAACCTGGTGCACCTTGTCCCTGTGTATGAGCCCTTAGTGCGCAGGGAGCCACCAGCCACCCGCACAGTGCAGAGATGGTCGGAGGAGAGCGAGGAGGCTCTTAAGGATTGTTTTGAGTCGACTGTGTGGGAGGTGATCTGTGACGACCACGGAGAGGACATCGACAGCCTTACTACATGCATTACTGACTATATTAATTTCTGTGTGGATAACACCGTACCTACCAGGACTGTGCGGTGTTTCTCCAACAACAAACCTTGGATTACCCCAGAAATTGAAGCCGTCCTCAAGCAGAAGAGGAGGGCCTTCAAATCCAGAGACAAAGAGGAGTTGAAAAGGGTGCAGAGAGAGCTGAGGGGACTGATAAGAAATGGGAAGGACAGCTACAGGCAGAAGATGGAGAACCAGCTTCAGCAAAACAACGTTGGTGAAGTCTGGAGAGGCCTCAGAACCATCTCAGGCCACAAACATCAGAACTCTCTGCCTGGGAGGGATGTGAGGTGGGCAAATGAACTGAATCATTTCTTCAACAGATTTGATTCAGCCATGAGGCAGTCTCCAACATCGGCTGCAGACTCACCCACCCCCACTGCTGCTGTTCCACCTCTGACACCTCAGACACTTCACACCTCCTCTATTCACCCTGCTCACTCCTCCCCACCCCAACAACAGCATCCAATACACACTCAACACAAGGCTCCAGCCTGTCTCTCTCAACCACCCAGGTTCGGGAGGGAACTGAGGAGGATTAAAGCCAAGAAGGCAGCGGGTCCAGATGGCATCAGCTCGAGGGTCGTCAGGTCCTGCGCGGACCAACTGTGTGGGGTGATGGAGCACCTCTTCAACCTGAGCCTGAGGCTGGGAAGAGTCCCACAGCTCTGGAAAACTTCCTGTGTTGTTCCAGTGCCAAAGACTTCACGCCCAAGGACCTCAACAGCTACAGGCCGGTGGCTCTGACATCCCACCTGATGAAGACCCTGGAGCGGCTGGTCCTGGCTCAGCTTCGGCGCCTTGTGAGCTCATCACTGGACCCACTTCAGTTTGCCTACCAACCTGGCATTGGAGTGGATGATGCCGTCATTCATCTCCTACATCGTTCCCTCGCTCACCTGGAGACTGCTGGGAGCACTGTGAGAATCACGTTCTTTGATTTCTCCAGTGCCTTCAACACCATTCTTCCCTCGGTTCTGAAGGACAAGCTGGAGAACTCTGGAGTGGACCATCACCTCACTACCTGGATTTTGGACTACCTCACCGACCGACCACAGTATGTGAGGACTCAGGGCTGTGTGTCGGACAGGGTCGTCTGCAGTACGGGGGCCCCACAGGGAACGGTTCTGGCTCCGTTCCTCTTCACCATCTACACTGCAGACTTCTCCCACAACTCCACCCAGTGCTTCCTGCAGAAGTTCTCTGATGACTCTGCAATACTCGGCCTCATCACTGATGGGGACGACAAGGAGTACAGAGGACTGACTCAGGACTTTGTGGACTGGTGCCAGCTGAACTACCTCCAGATCAATGCCAGTAAAACCAAGGAGCTGGTGGTAGACTTCCATGAGGCACAAACATCCTCCACTGCAACCACTGAACATCCAAGGTATAGACATCGAGGGTGTGGACAGCTACAGGTACCTTGGTGTTCATCTGAACAACAAACTGGACTGGACTCATAACTCAGACGCCCTCTACAGGAAAGGGCAGAGCAGGCTGTACCTGCTGCGGAGACTCAGGTCGTTTGGAGTGGAGGGCCCACTCCTGAAGACCTTCTATGACTCTGTGGTGGCCTCAGCCATTTTTTATGGTGTGGTCTGCTGGGGAGGCAGCATCTCTGCTGGGGACAGGAAGAGACTGAACAGGCTGATCAAAAGGGCCAGCTCTGTTCTGGGAGGCCCTCTGGACCCAGTGGAGGTGATGAGTGACAGGAGAATGGTGGCTAAGCTGTCATCCCTGTTGGACAACATCTCCCACCCCATGCATGAGACTGTGACAGCACTGAGCAGCTCCTTCAGTGGGAGACTGCGGCACCCACGGTGTGGGATGGAGAGATTTCGCAGGTCTTTCCTCCCCACTGCTGTCAGACTCTACAATAAAGACTTTTGCAGCTGATCAAACACACAAACCCACACATGTGCAATAAGACTGCTATATGTGCAATTCTTCTTCTGACGAAGTTGTGTTTTTGTATTTTCCTACTCAGTTGTATATAGTATTTGTATTTCTATTTTATTCTATTGTATATATTATTATATTCTATTTTATTCTATTGTACATAGTATTTTATTTTATTTTATTTTATTTTATTGCATTCCAGTGTTTTCTAATTTCTGCTACATAACTTTGCACTTTTGCTGTAACAAAACAAATTTCCCACCTGTGGGACTAATAAAGGCCATCTTATCTTATCTTATCTTATTCCAATAAAAGCTGCAGTGTTGAACAACAGCTACAGTAAAGAGGTGCCTCAGGTAGAAGACTTTAAGGCAGGTTAAAATGTTCTACATGCTGTTATCGGGATTGTAAGGACAAGAAATGTGTTACTGACAAAAACAAGACAGTCCCCATAACAGTGGTTCTTAACCTTGTTGGAGGTACCGAACCCCACCAGTTTCATATGTGCATTCACTGAACCGCTCTTTAGAGAAAAATAAAATATGATTTTTTTCAAATTCAAGACATAGATATGTTTTTTACTGGTGCACAAAATGAGCCGTGCATGTCACGGCGGAGGCTCTGTCGAACCCCTGAGACTGACTCACCGAACCCCTAGGGTTCGATCGAACCCAGGTTAAGAACCACTGCCCCATAATCTTTTATTTACAATATTGTATTTAGTTAAAATGTTCTGATTTTTCAAATATGTTATTTTCTTATAATGTGTGCCCCAGTCTCCAATGAGGCAGCGCTGGAGGAGTAGTTATTCCTATGTTACACCACAAGAGGGAGTATCTCCTGAAATGAGCAGCTCTGGCTGCCAGGCCACTCACCATGAGGCAGTGTGCCTAACAAACGCTGTGTGAGTCTGTATACAAACCTGTAACTATGTCTATATTGTCGCAGAATATACAATAAAGGCAGACTCACAAAGCCACACTGGTTTCTGTTTCTTTTAATCTAAGTGTGCAACAGGATCATTCAATCAGTCATCTTGTGATCTCTGAATAAGGAATTATTTTGAGAAGAAAAACAAATGGGTTTGCAGATTCCCTTTGTATCCAATCTTATTTTTGTCCAAATCTGTTCTCTGTTTTTTAGTTGTTTTTTTTAGTTTTTTTTTCCTTTATATGTATGTTTCCTGTTTGTTTTTGTTTCCTGAGATCAATAACATGTACTTTGATTCAGTAGTTCTTGGAACAAATAATCTGCCCATTGTGCACAGCCACATTTTAACTGGTACAATCACAGACAAACATTTTACAGTTCTTTTCAAAACAGTATTTTAATGATTGCCAAACCATGTTGCTTTCAAGTGGCATTTGTAAATGACAGCTACGGCAAATGTGAAAAAGAGTACAGTGGCTGTAGAGAAAGCCAAATGGAAAAGATCCTGTGGCAAAACAAAAAAATTAAAACACACTTCAGAATCAAATCAAGAATGTGGGATACTGTTTGTCTGTGATTTGGACAGCCCAGCGCATGCTCCGGGAAACAAATTCTGTAGGGGAGACCTACCTTGGCACTTGTGCAGGTGAAGCCAAAGGCAAGATATGCTTCATCATATTTTCTAGTATTTGGCTTGGAAGGAAGGCGGTTTGGAAACATATTTGGTGATGCTTCATCTTCTGCTTTGCGTTTGTGTGGAAGCCCCAAAAAACCTGTCCATTATGCTAGCAGTGTCTAAGCGTTCTCTTTTTTTTTTCTTTTTTTTTTTAATTCATACTGCGCCCCCCTTGCAATGGCTCTGTGTCCCCCACTTTGGGAACCTCTGTTTTAGACCAAGACAATACAAAAAAAGAGCCCCATATTACAAAAGTCACCTTACCACGTATTTCAAAACAACCAAAATGATGTGCAATTTCAAGCTGGAAAAGTTTAACAACCTTAGTACCAAGTGAAGAGAGAAAAGAGAAAGCCAAATGGAAAAGATCCTGTGGCAAAACAAAAAAATTAAAACACACTTCAGAATCTATTTTTTTGTCACAAGATATTTGAGGTCCCTTACCTGAGCTACTTTTAAGGGATAGTTTCCTCTCAAATTCTCAGCAACAATGAGTGCAGAAATAACTCAGTCTCTTTTCCTCCTCCTCAGCCCTTCACCAGGCTCGGGAAACTGCAGAACAGGCACCTGAGCATCAGCTGCATTCTGGAAAAACAAGCAGACATTTTGTTTGATAGAAGAACACTTCCAGAAATGGATCAAGTGCAATGAGCAGGATGAGATACATTGGATGTACTAGGATTATGTTGACTGTCGAAGGTGGCTGTAACAACAAGAGTAGCTCTGAAACCCACTAACTAAATGTAACCAACCCTTACATGTGCAGCCACACAGTGTTAAAGAGAAACAGCTCTTTGTGTCCAGAGCCTTGGTTTAGTATCCAAAGTCATTAAAAAGGTACTTGAGGTTTCATGCTCTGAGTAAAGAACAGTATGATGTAAGTGGGATATTTTCTTTAAAAAGAATTATTTTGAGAAGATGAACAAATGGGTTTCCTTTTGTGTCTAATCTTAAGATAAGATAAGATGACCTTTATTAGTCCCACACGTGGGAAATTTGTTTTGTCACAGCAGGAAGTGGACAGTGCAACAGTTCTGAAGCAAAAATTAGAATACAATAAGAATAAATACAGTACACAACTGTACAGAATAGAATAAAATAAAATACTATATACAGTAGAATAAAATAGAATAAAATATACAATAGGATAAAAATAGAATACAAATGCTGTATACAACTGAGTAAAAATACAACGATGCCAGAAAGGAGTATTGCACTTAGTGTAATTGCACATGTGTGGATGTGTGTGTTTGATCAGCTGAAGTCTTTGTTGTGGAGTCTGACAGCAGTGGGGAGGAGAGACCTGTGAAATCTCTCCATCCCACACCGTGGGTGCCGCAGCCTGCCACTGAAGGAGCTGCTCAGTGCTGTCACAGTCTCCTGCATGGGGTGGGAGATGTTGTCCAACAGGGATGACAGCTTAGCCACCATTCTCCTGTCACTCACCACCTCCACTGGGTCCAGAGGGCATCCTAGAACAGAGCTGGCCCTTTTGATCAGCCTGTTCAGTCTCTTCCTGTCCCCAGCAGAGATGCTGCCACCCCAGCAGACCACACCGTAAAAGATGGCTGAGGCCACCACAGAGTCATAGAAGGTCTTCAGGAGTGGGCCCTCCACTCCAAACGACCTGAGTCTCCGCAGCAGGTACAGCCTGCTCTGCCCTTTCCTGTAGAGGGCTTCTGAATTATGAGTCCAGTCCAGTTTCTTGTTCAGATGAACACCAAGGTACCTGTAGCTGTCCACAGCCTCAATGTCCATACCTTGGATGTTCAGTGGTTGCAGTGGAGGATGTTTGTGCCTGCGGAAGTCTACCACCAGCTCCTTGGTTTTACTGGTGTTGATCTGGAGGTAGATCAGCTGGCACCAGTCCACAAAGTCTTGGGTCAGTCCTCTGCACTCCCTGTTGTCCCCATCAGTGATGAGGCCGAGTATTGCAGAGTCATCAGAGAACTTCTGCAGGAAGCACTGGGTGGAGTTGTGGGAGAAGTCTGCAGTGTAGATGGTAAAGAGGTACGGAGCCAGAACCGTTCCCTGTGGGGCCCCCATACTGCAGACGACCCTGTCCGACACACAGCCCTGAGTTCTCACATACTGTGGTCGGTCAGTGAGGTAGTCCAGAATCCAGGTAGTGAGGTGATGGTCCACTCCTGAGTTCTCCAGCTTGTCCTTCAGGACCGAGGGAAGAATGGTGTTGAAGGCACTGGAGAAATCAAAGAACATGATTCTCACAGTGCTCCCAGCGGTCTCCAGGTGAGAGAGGGAACGATGTAGGAGGTGAATGACGGCATCATCCGCTCCAATGCCAGGCTGGTAGGCAAACTGAAGTGGGTCCAATGATGAGCTCACCAGGTGCCGAAGCTGAGCCAGGACCAGCTGCTCCAGGGTCTTCATCAGGTGGGACGTCAGAGCCACCGGCCTCTAGCTGTTGAGGTCCTTGGGGCGTGAAGTCTTTGGCACTGGTACGACACAGGAGGTTTTCCAGAGCTGTGGGACTCTCCCCAGCCTCAGGCTCAGGTTGAAGAGGTGCTCCATCACCCCACACAGTTGGTCTGCGCAGGACCTGACGACCCTCGAGCTGATGCCATCTGGACCCGCTGCCTTCTTGGCTTTAATCCTCCTCAGTTCCCTCCTAACCTGGGTGGTTGAGAGAGACAGGCTGGAGCCTTGTGTTGAGTGTGTATTGGATGCTGTTGTTGGGGGTGGGGAGGAGTGAGCAGGGTGAATAGAGGAGGTGTGAAGTGTCTGAGGTGTCAGTGTCAGGGTTTCTGGGTCGTTGACCCAGTATTTTTAGTTCATGTTCACTGTTTATCTCCTGCCTGTCTCACTTCCTGCTTTTCCTATGTCAGCTTGTGTCATTAGTCAGATTATGTTCAGCCCTGTACTCACCCGTTTCCAATCATTGTCATCATTCAACCGGTGTATTTAAGCTCCTCGGTTTCACCAGTTCTTTGTCGTGTCATTGATGTTCGTGTGATGTTATGTTGTCATTGCCATTAGTGTTCTCTCAGTTCAGTCAGCCATTCAGTTGTCCAGCCAGTCAGTGTCCGTTCACCCTCTGTTCATCCACTCCTTATAATAAATCTTCACCAGTCTTCACCTACCTGCGAGTCCTGCGTTTGGGTTCCTTCTTCCTCGCCTCCACACAAAACCTGACAGTCAGAGGTGGAACAGCAGCAGTGGGGGTGGGTGAGTCTGCAGCCGATGTTGGAGACTGCCTCATGGATGAATCAAATCTGTTGAAGAAATGATTCAGTTCATTTGCCCACCTCACATCCCTCCCAGGCAGAGCGTTCTGATGTTTGTGGCCCGAGATGGTTCTGAGGCCTCTCCAGACTTCACCAACGTTGTTTTGCTGAAGCTGATTCTCCATCTTCTGCCTGTAGCTGTCCTTCCCATTCCTCATCAGTCCCCTCAGCTCTCTCTGCACCCTTTTCAACTCCTCTTTGTCTTTGGATTTGAAGGCCCTCCTCTTCTGCTTGAGAACAGCTTTAATTTCTGGGGTAATCCAGGGTTTGTTGTTGGAGAAACACCGTACAGTCCTGGTAGGTACGGTGTTATCCACACAGAAATTAATATAGTCAGTAATGCATGTAGTAAGGCTGTCGATGTCCTCTCCGTGGTCGTCACAGATCACCTCCCACACAGTCGACTCAAAACAATCCTTAAGAGCCTCCTCGCTCTCCTCCAACAATCTCTGTACTGTGCGGGTGGCTGGTGGCTCCCTGCGCACTAAGGGCTCATACACAGGGACAAGGTGCACCAGGTTGTGGTCAGATCTGCCCAGGGGAGGGAGAGGTGATGAACTGTATGCCTCTTCAGCATTGGCATACAGTAAGTCCAGTGTTCTATTGTCTCTAGTTGGGCATGTCACATAATCTTACTGCTGAGCCCACTTTAATATAGTGATACTCACCATGCTCACACTGACAGGAATGGTCAGTTTGCGGCCTTGTGAGTCCCAGGAGTGGATGAAGAACTCATGGTGTCCTTCATGAAGAAAAACTGGTCTCTTTACCTGGAAGAAAACATTTTTTATAGATTTTTAAAGAAGCTAAAATGTGACAAACATTCAGATTTTGTCAAAGTAAACAGAAAAATTCAGTGATGTTCGTTAGCAGTCTATGATACAGTGCTCAGTCTTCGAAGAAACTTTTGCTCCTTTTTAAATATGTTGCAACATTTCAGGAGGTTTCATGTCAGCAAAAGCTAAAATATCCTCAGAGCTAGAAACACTTGGCTCTTTTCAGCAAAAAATCACACAAACACTATTCAACTAAGATTGTCAGTTATATATTGTTGCAGGACATTCAAATGTTTACTATGTTCTGTTTACCCACAAAACAGTACCAAGCAAGTCTTTGAATCTGCACTCACCATCAGTACACCGTCTGTCTTTACTACAAAACGTTTGTCAGAGGTGTCGAACAGAAATCTTGTGCGATCTGTGCAGTCAGTGAAACCCACTGAGAACAGAGAGAATAGTTATTGTTTAATCACTGCAGTTCATGAAGAGAGAGAAAAATTATGGAGGACCACAAGAGCCACGCGCATCGAAATAAAGATTTCTGTGCTTAAATAATGAATTGTAGAATAAATTCTGCATTTGTGAATTCATTTTTGAATTCCAATTTAATAAACTTCATTTCAAAATTTTTTTTCAAATTGCACTTTAATAAACTTCATTTCAAAAACCTTGTTCCAATTGCACTTGTCACGGTTCTGGGTCCGTTGGACCCAGTATTTTGAGTTTATTATATTTTGAGTTCCATGTGTTATTTTCTGTCTCTCAGTGTCAAGTCTGCGTGCTTGTTTAGTATTCATGTTTCCTGTTTTATTGTGAAAGTCTTTGTCTCTTGTCAGTGTGTTCAGTTTCACCTCTCCCCTGTCTCGTTAGCCTAATTTCTCCCTGCTGTGTCTCCCTCCTGTCTCTTATCCCTTGATTACTGCCTCAGTGTATTTAAGCCCAGTGTGTCTCTGTGTCAGTGTCGCGTCGTCCCTCAAGCTGTGTGTTTCCTTGTGTGCCTCCCCGTCAAATGTAAGTTTATATTTCCCAGTTTAGTTTTGTATGCTTTCCCCCTGCCAGCAATAAAGCTGAGTTTTGAGTTCATCCTTCGAGTCTGAGTGTCTGCACCTTGGGTCCTACTCCTGCCTGCCACACAGCGTTTCATGACAGAACGACGCGACCACAACATGGACCTAGCAGACTTACCCGGGGAGAGCGACCTGATACGAGTCCAACGCCTAGTCGAATGGATAACCCACACATCTAATACAAGGGCAAAAATTGTGGGGATAAATGCTATTGAAACAATCCTCGAAGGAAATTCCTATCTCCGCCAGGTCAGAGGATGTTTGGATTTATTGGCCAGTTTGCATAAAGCCCGGGAAGTGGCACAAGCTCGGGAAATAACGGACCTTGCCCACCAACAACTGACAATAGCCACCCCGGAGCAGCCGCATCAGCCTCCCCCGCTGGAGGTTTTGCCCGGCCGGTCTGTGGGGAAGAATCGACGGTCGCACCGCCGGCGCGTTACCCCACAGCCGCATGGTGGGACTTCAGAACTGCCAGCTGTGCTGTCCTTACCTCACTCAGCTGCCCAGCCTCCTGTAGCTCACTCAGCTGCCCAGCCTCCTGTAGCTCACTCAGCTGCCCAGCCTCCTGTAGCTCACTCAGCTGCCCAGCCTCCTGTAGCTCACTCAGCTGCCCAGCCTCCTGTAGCTCACTCAGCTGCCCAGCCTCCTGTAGCTCTCTTAGCTGCCCAGCCTCCAGAAGCTCTTGTTACGGGTCCGAAATTGAGGATGAGAGTAAAACAATGATGGTCCAGAAGAGGTGGTTCAAACAATTGATTTTAATGAATTCACGCCGCGTGGAGAGGTGCAAACTGCAAAACAGTTGTACATCTCTACCCAAAATACACTCTAGATTGCTTTTATAACATCAGGGTATTGTAACGCCCCTTCTTGCGTTTACAAGCACATAATTTGCATGTACAGAACATTCATGTATTTTAAGAATTAAATGCAAACACAGAGGTTCCTCCTTGTGGCATACTCTTCCGAATATAGTGATGACCTAAGGCCTTTGAGGTCACCATGGACTGGACATCCTTCCGTCACCTGTAACTAAGCAAACTCAAATACCACAAGAAGCTGAATACATTCAGGCCTTTGCTCAGCTACTATTTTACTATACCAATATACTCAGCATATGAGTTATGATATATATATATTTAACTCAATCATTTTAAAGTAGTTATAACTGCACCTGTAATAAACATGTTAATATTTGATTATGATAACCCCTATAATATAAATTATACCATAATGCCAGCAGCTTCAATAAACACTTTGATGAAATGATAATTAATGCAATGATAAGATGATGGTTATATAAAATAATCCCTGTAATTCCACAATTCCCCCTTTTGACGTCTTCCAAAGACGTCACTACACTATTCCCAGGTCCACTACCTTCGCTCTGACCCTCTCTAGCCGCCCCCTGACTCAGCAAATCCGACAACAACCTCATGTCCTCTAGGTGGTCCAGCAATAAAACACCAGCTCCCACTTGAAAACACTTCATGCTTAAGTGGTCTCTGCTCCTTTTCTGGGTCCTTCTCTAGTGGAAATCTTCTCCTGTAAGGGATAGAAAACAAACAACCTTTCTCTGCTACACCCTACTAACTTACTGTGTTCATCTCAGGTTCCTGTCATTATTCAAAGTTGGTTCACAATATCATATCAGGCCAAATCACAAACCCTACTGCCACGTCTACTTTGTTAAGCTCTTGAGCTAGACTCTGTACCGGTTTGCCAATCTGTGTGTACATGTCTCTACACTTTTAATGTCTAAATGCACCTCTGGATGTATGTGCACTTGTATGTCTATCTGCATCTATGAGTCAATGATTTGTCAGATATAAGGCGTTAATGTGAGAAATGTTTCCTGACTATTAACTCCTGATACTCGAGGAACTTTCCTGTTTGCCGAACTTCCTAGGTTTGGCCTTTTACACTTTTACTAAAGAAATTTTAACAGAGCCCAAAGAGATTTTTATTTTACTCCTGTGCTTGACAGGTTAAGCGAAGTTGTTTTTTGTTTTGTTTTGAAATTTTTCTCTTCTGTGTGTGTGTGTGTACATAAGTAAGAATATGATAATCAACATAAGATCCCTGGTTTGCAAATGATTTTCTGCCCCCGCTGCAGGGCAACATCATGTGGTGGTGAGTCTATGTTGGCTAGTTTAATGCAAATATGTAACAGTTGCTTCATTACATTGCCCACTCAGAGTTGCGCAGTTTCAAAGTATGTGGAGAGTTCAATACACATTTCTTGGCTAATTATTTTCCCAATTCTTTTAATCTACTTTTCTGCTGCTGAACTCAAGGTTGCAAAGTTGAAAGACGCCCACCTGTATTGACACACTAAACCATATAATTAGTATTATATTCATTTTTTCTTAAAGGCTTCATTTGCTTCATGTGCCTAGAGTTAAATCTCTCTCTCTGTGTTCTTTCTGTACACACTCAGTTCCCATATATGGGCATGCACAGTTCCTGTTCACTATTTCCTGTCGCTGCAGCCCCGGTACACCGAGCAATATTTCCTGTTCCTCAAACTAATCTAACTCCTTTGTTTTTTGTTTTCTTGAATTAAAACACTTTCAAACTTTAGCACATCCTACTTTTCATCACACAAGAAATATATTTCACACTCCTTTATTCCATACACACCTTTTAAATGCTCTAACCTCTTTCAGACGCCATAAATCGTCTCTCACGCACTGCCTTTCTCTCTCTCAGACTTCCCCTTTCACTTACTCAGACAAATCACCCAGTCACTCAAATCAAATACTGACAGCATTCACACAGTTAAAATCACACAAAATACGCTTTCATACGAGTATTTTGGACATGCCTTCCATGATCAGAAAGAGCAAGTCAAAAGAAAAAGAAAAAGAAAACTGAAACCTCTCATAACATCACTGAAGGTCAAATATCTTCATAGACCCAAAAGTAAGCATATTATTTCCTAGTCAAAAGTCAAACCGTTACTCACAGTAATTTTTAATCTAACAGCCTTTGTGTTTTGAAACTAAAAGAGGAAGGACAGCGCCCAATTTAAACTGCGCATGTTGTCACTCAGCAACACACACACAGAAAATGTAACTGTATATATTATCTCAAACTGAAACAAAACCCATCTAAAATCCTAAAACATCTTACTTGACACCCCAAAACACACATGGCTTACAGACATATTTATTAATTAAATTATCTCAAATTCAATTTCAGTTCTCAGAACCCAGGTAACGGTCTTAAGTATCAACAGTTTATGTATCCTATCTCAAAACCCCTCAAAAGTCATACAGTCATGGCAAGAAATAAAACTTTACTTACATATTGTAATAAACAAAACCAGCGTCTTAAGTACGTGCACCAGCAATGTCTAGCAGTCCCTATTAACTTGCTCATACTCTATTGACCTCTCAGCTGCCTTATTTGCATTCTCACACACACACACAATCTAAAAATAATACCAGCCTGACTCTCAGACTCAGACAAGTCTCTTAATATATTTACACAGACGTCCTATGATTACAACTGCACAGATTTTAGGCTTCTCATTTCAAAACCTACACAATTTAGACAATTTTTAAATTAACGGTCCGACCGATAAACTCCCTGAGTTTTTTGTCATCAATTGTAACCAGTCTCGGCCCCGGACCGTGGTCAAATATCTAAGACCCTACACAATTTAAAAGCGCCAACCAACTCAACCCCTGCCGAAAAGCTCTGTTTTGGGGACATTTCACATCCCAGGCTTCCCCAAGTTTTAAGTTAAAGTTACGCCCGAAACCCGGTTTCTACTGACCAAAAAAATGCAAACCACCGTCCCGGACGGCAAAGTGGTCCAACCACTAGTTATTCTGGAGTGCCCCAAGCTCCACAGTGACCAACTGACTATCCCTCAACTGAGGACAAGGTCTAAGCGTCCTTGACCTTGGCAACCGTTACGTCTGAGCAATGCACTTGTTAGACTCCCAGAGTCCCGTTCTATACAATTTAATTATTTTGAAGACACCCCAAAACTCACAAACCCACCATATCGGTGTCCAAGCCCGGCTTTATATTCAATTGAGACTTTAATGTCACAAACTTCACCAATTACCTATTATTCTAAATTCTCTTCATTCTCAATCCTCTTTATTCTTATTCCTTTGGGACTTTAACCCGGTACCTTTAGTGAGACTCTAACTCACTTTTACTCTTTTTCTTATCATTACTTCAACTTCAACTTCTCATGAGATTTTCACCAAAACCAAAACAGACCTTTACCAGTAATTTTCAGTGAGTAGACTTTCAATTTTGTCATAACCAATTCAGCACTGTTTGGAAATAATTCAACAGGTAGTGCCTTACCTTTGAATAAGCCGGCTTATGTCCACTCACTTCGACCACTGACTCGTGTCTGCCTGTTTGAGCACCTTGGACCCTCTCAGTCTCAACCTCCACCTTTTCTCCCTCAACCCTCGGCCAATGCACCAAATGTTACGGGTCCGAAATTGAGGATGAGAGTAAAACAATGATGGTCCAGAAGAGGTGGTTCAAACAATTGATTTTAATGAATTCACGCCGCGTGGAGAGGTGCAAACTGCAAAACAGTTGTACATCTCTACCCAAAATACACTCTAGATTGCTTTTATAACATCAGGGTATTGTAACGCCCCTTCTTGCGTTTACAAGCACATAATTTGCATGTACAGAACATTCATGTATTTTAAGAATTAAATGCAAACACAGAGGTTCCTCCTTGTGGCATACTCTTCCGAATATAGTGATGACCTAAGGCCTTTGAGGTCACCATGGACTGGACATCCTTCCGTCACCTGTAACTAAGCAAACTCAAATACCACAAGAAGCTGAATACATTCAGGCCTTTGCTCAGCTACTATTTTACTATACCAATATACTCAGCATATGAGTTATGATATATATATATTTAACTCAATCATTTTAAAGTAGTTATAACTGCACCTGTAATAAACATGTTAATATTTGATTATGATAACCCCTATAATATAAATTATACCATAATGCCAGCAGCTTCAATAAACACTTTGATGAAATGATAATTAATGCAATGATAAGATGATGGTTATATAAAATAATCCCTGTAATTCCACACTCTCTTAGCTGCCCAGCCTCCAGAAGCTCTCTTAGCTGCCCAGCCTCCAGAAGCTCTCTTAGCTGCCCAGCCTCCAGAAGCTCTCTTAGCTGCCCAGCCTCCAGAAGCTCTCTTAGCTGCCCAGCCTCCAGAAGCTCTCTTAGCTGCCCAGCCTCCAGAAGCTCTCTTAGCTGCGTCTCCTGTGTCTCCGCTAGCACAGTCATTTACTCCGCCACTAGCTCCATTTTCACCTCAGCTATCACTCCAGCCATTAACTCAGTTGCCCTTAGCCCCATCATCCACACTACCACCTGCTTCTCTTCCACCACAATCATCACTACACTCAGCCGTCCAGGCTACCACTCAGTCAGTCATTCGCTCTATAGCCTTGCCATTAATGCACTCTGTAGCTGAGCCATTAGCCGCCTGGCCCGCAGCCAATTCAGCCACCCTTCCACCCGTTACACCTCAACCACAACCGTCACTGCAGTCCCCAGTGCAGTCTCCAGCAGTTCAGCCTTCCCCAGTGCAGTCTCCAGCAGTTCAGCCTTCCCCAGTGCAGTCTCCAGCAGTTCAGCCTTCCCCAGTGCAGTCTCCAGCAGTTCAGCCTTCCCCAGTGCAGTCTCCAGCAGTTCAGCCTTCCCCAGTGCAGTCTCCAGCAGTTCAGCCTTCCCCAGTGCAGTCTCCAGCAGTTCAGCCTTCCCCAGTGCAGTCTTCCACTCAACCACCAGCTCCACTTTCTCCCCAACCGTCACTACTACCTCTAGCTCAGTCTCCTGTACAGTCGCCTCTAGTTCGGTTTCCTGTGCAGTCACCCCTAGTTCATTCCCCTGTGAAGCCATCAACTCCACCACCCACTCCTCTTTCACCACCACCAGTAGCTCAGCTCGCACCTGACCCATTGGCCCAGTTCTCCTTAGCAGCTCGGTTTTCTGGCCAGCGTAACATTGAGCCAGGGGTCCCAATTCCCTCTGGCTCTACATCAGCTCCTGCTGGAAGCTCTGATGAGCCCATCCAGCACTCCGCGGCTCCCATGCCACCACCTGCCTTCTCCGCTGGAGGGTCCGAGGGGCCCGTTCAGCCTCCTGTCTCCGCTGGAGGGTCCGAGGGGCCCGTTCAGCCTCCTGTCTCCGTTGGGGGGTCCGAGGGGCCCGTTCAGCCGCCTGTCTCCGCTGGGGGGTCCGAGGGGCCCGTTCAGCCGCCTGTCTCCGCTGGGGGTCCGAGGGGCCGTTCAGCCGCCTGTCTCCGCTGGGGGTCCGAGGGGCCCGTTCAGCCGCCTGTCTCCGCTGGGGGGTCCGAGGGGCCCGTTCAGCCGCCTGTCTCCGCTGGGGGGTCCGAGGGGCCCGTTCAGCAGCCTGTCTCCGCTGGGGGGTCCGAGGGGCCCGTTCAGCAGCCTGTCTCCGCTGGGGGTCCGGGGCCCGTTCAGCCATCACCGCCTGCAGCGCCGCTGTTTTGGCGCCTCCGTCTCGGCTTCCACGCGCCGCGCTTTGGCGCCTCCGTCTCCGGCTTCCACGCCGCCGCCAGTTGCAGCCTCAGAGCCTTCATCGCCGCCGCCAGCTGCAGCCTCAGAGCCTTCATCGCCGCCGCCAGCTGCAGCCTCAGAGCCTTCATCGCCGCCGCCAGCTGCAGCCTCAGAGCCTTCATCGCCGCCGCCAGCTTCAGCCTCAGAGCCTTCATCGCCGCCGCCAGCTTCAGCCTCAGAGCCTTCATCGCCGCCGCCAGCTGCAGCCTCAGAGCCTTCATCGCCGCCGCCAGCTGCAGCCTCAGAGCCTTCATCGCCGCCGCCAGCTGCAGCCTCAGAGCCTTCATCGCCGCCGCCAGCTGCAGCCTCAGAGCCTTCATCGCCGCCGCCAGCTGCAGCCTCAGAGCCTTCATCGCCGCCGCCAGCTGCAGCCTCAGAGCCTTCATCGCCGCCGCCAGCTGCAGCCTCAGAGCCTTCATCGCCGCCGCCAGCTGCAGCCTCCATCGCTTCATCAGCTCCGTCTGGTCCAGCCTCCATCGCTTCATCAGCTCCGTCTGGTCCAGCCTCCATCGCTTCATCAGCTCCGTCTGGTCCAGCCTCCATCGCTTCATCAGCTCCGTCTGGTCCAGCCTCAACCTCGGCTTCAGCCTCGCCTGCAGCACCACTGCCATCGGGTTCGGCCTCTGTGTCTTCATCCACGCCCGGTCCGGCCTCTGTGTCTTCATCATCCACGCCTCTGTGTCTTCCGCCGGTCCGGCCTCTGTGTCTTCATCCACGCCCGGTCCGGCCTCTGTGTCTTCATCCACGCCCGGTCCGGCCTCTGTGTCTTCATCCACGCCCGGTCCGGCCTCTGTGTCTTCATCCACGCCCGGTCCGGCCTCTGTGTCTTCATCCACGCCTGGTCCAGCTTCTGCTCCACCTTCGTCTGGTCCTGCGGTTGCCACACCGTCATGGGACCCAGCCCATCCTGTTCCGCCTCGCCTCTGCCGGCCGTTTTCCGGGCCTCCAAGTTGGCATCATGGCCGTCGAGGACGGCCTCCAGAAGGAGTTCGTCGCCGCCGCTGGCATCACGGCCGACCTCCGGATCTGCTCAGTGGCCGCCACTGCCTTCCAAGTGGTCGGCCCCCTGAACTGTTCGCCCGTTGCCGTGTGCATGGCCGGCCCCCTGACCTGTGTTGGCTCCTGTGTGGCCGACCTCCGGGTCGACCACCTGAACTCTTCGTGGACTCTTGTTGAGCTCTCGTTTTGTTTTTGTTGTGATGTTCTTTCCTGTGTTTTTGGCCCCTTGTGCTCCTTGTTTTTTTTTTTTGTTTGTTTCTGTCCCTCCGTCCTGGACCCCCTCCGCCCGCCCTGGCCTGGTGCTTTGTGCTTTTTTGTTTGGGGCTGTCGGGAGCCAGCCCTTGGAGGGGGGGTACTGTCACGGTTCTGGGTCCGTTGGACCCAGTATTTTGAGTTTATTATATTTTGAGTTCCATGTGTTATTTTCTGTCTCTCAGTGTCAAGTCTGCGTGCTTGTTTAGTATTCATGTTTCCTGTTTTATTGTGAAAGTCTTTGTCTCTTGTCAGTGTGTTCAGTTTCACCTCTCCCCTGTCTCGTTAGCCTAATTTCTCCCTGCTGTGTCTCCCTCCTGTCTCTTATCCCTTGATTACTGCCTCAGTGTATTTAAGCCCAGTGTGTCTCTGTGTCAGTGTCGCGTCGTCCCTCAAGCTGTGTGTTTCCTTGTGTGCCTCCCCGTCAAATGTAAGTTTATATTTCCCAGTTTAGTTTTGTATGCTTTCCCCCTGCCAGCAATAAAGCTGAGTTTTGAGTTCATCCTTCGAGTCTGAGTGTCTGCACCTTGGGTCCTACTCCTGCCTGCCACACAGCGTTTCATGACAGCACTTTAATAAACTGCATTTCAAAATCCTTTTTCCCTTTCCTGTTCCCTCAGGGATTAACTTTTGGATTAGCTGTTGGATTAACAACTTCAATTTAAAAATGCTGCGGCTATTCAAATTAGCCACACCGTGGGATGTAAGGAGCTCTCTGATTGGTTGGACAGACACGGGCTGTCTGCCTGGATTTTTCTAGCTCATAGCTTCGCTCTGCTAAGAAGCGTGTGTGCTTGTACACATGCCGTTCAGCCTCGGGATTTACACTCGGCTCGACATGGGTATGTGAAGAATGAAGGGACCCTGCAGCGAAACGGAGAGCCCAACCTCTGACTGAGTGCCTGTTTACGCAGTCTGACCACCTGTTGAAGGTAACATGCTAACATGGCTAACGCTAGCATCACCGCACGTAGCCCCGTTATTTTAAGGTCATCTTAGCTTATGAGTAAACAGAGTAAGAGTACAAATGCAGAATTTATTCTACAAGTCATTATTAAAGCACAGAATTCTTTATTTCGATGTGCGTGGCTCTTGTGGTCCTCCATAAAAAATAAGTGGCACGTCTTAAATGCATAAGAGCAAAGTCATAAAAAATCTAAATCAAATAGAAGTTAAGAAATATCCTATGATTATTAGCTCTATGAAGACTCATGTATCAAAGCTGCAGTAAAATTGGTAATAGCTGATATCATGCCTGGTATTAGTTCAGCTTCTCTATGAGTTATGTTATCTGGTTTAGCCTTATTAAACCTCCAGCATATGTGCAAGCTGCTTTGAAACCAACTTCAGCTTCAGGTGTGGTGAAGTGTGCACATGTGATGTGAGATGTTTTGTCATCATTGCAACTGTGCATGACAAAGAAATATTGTGATTCATATATTTTTGGTGTGGTGACGTAGTGGTTAATACTTTGGCTCACAGCAAGATGGTCTTGTGGTACAAACCCAGTAGCTCCAGGTGCACTAGTTTTCTATCACTGGCGAAAAATGTCAGCTGTCAATTGTCAGCTATTTGAAATGTGCTATTTGCTTTTAACCTGTTGATGGCCTATCAGAAACAAATCCCTACTAACTATAACTTTAACCACTACTAACCAATATACAACCATTTTCTGTTATTAGCTTTGCCCAGTACTGTGCCTCGTGTCAGGTAGTTTCTCATCGCACTGAAAGTGAGCTGACCTGACTGAAATCCAGGTACACATGCTGGCTCCTCAGCAGTGACTAAATTTGGAGGCTAGGACAGAAGAAACAGCATTTTAAAGGTTGCCACGAATGATTCAGATTTCTTTAAACAATTACTTGTGCATACACTTGTAGATAGATCACCAGAGACATTACAGAGTTTTCAAAAGTATCACCAAGCAAGAAAAAAGACTTGTTAGTGCTGTTACTTTCTGGTTCCCAGCAAAATAAGAAAAATAATGTTCATAAGTAGGACTTCTCTGGTGTAGGCACAGGGCAGGACTGTGCCTGGAGTCAAATTTGTTCATGTAAATGGAGAGTCCTCTTCACACACAAAGGTTAATTTTGTAGTTCCACAGGGTTCAGTGCTAGGACCAATTCTGTTTCTAATACATCCCTTAGGCAGTATCATTAGAATGCATAGCACATTTTCACTGCTATGCAGATGACACCCAACTCTGTCCATGAAGCCAGATAACACACACTAATTAGTTAAACTGCAGGAATGTCTTAAACACATAAAGACCTGGATGACCTCTAACTTTCTGATTTTGAATTCAGATAAAACTGAGGTTATTGTACTCGGAAATGTTGTCGATGTTTTTTTTTTTTTTTTTTTTCATTTATTAAAAAAAAAAAGAGAGAAGTCTATTTTAAGAAAAAAGGCAGTGTTTAATCATCACCTTCTGTGCTCATATTCTGTCCTGTTATCTAACCAACCAAAATCTCTAATTCTATTTGGAAATCATGGATTTTTTGGGTTAAAAATGTGAGGGACTGTCCTGCCTGTTGTGCAGCTGAACTCCAAGTTACACTTGCACTGAACTGTAACGCACCTCCACAGTGATTTTTCAGAACACACCTGAGCAGACAGATTCCAGTAGTTTCTGTATTCATGAACATGTAACAGACATACAAAATGAATGAGAAACCAGCCAAGACTGGTTCCGAACTTCAACAATCTTTTAGCAACCCTAAAACTTCATCCTATACAGAACACACTCTGTCACATATGCTTTAATATTTTGTGCTTTACATAGACTTTACACTATATATTTGCAGCATAGAGAAAGTTTTATAATAGAGCTTCAAAAAATACACTATTAAGAGTAAGTCATGTAACTTCTGTTTGTCTGCAACAATGGAGAACCATCTGAAAAGAATCAGAATTGCAACTCTTTTGTTTTTCAGCATGACAGTGACCCCAAACACACTGCCAGTGCAGTAAACTCATACCTGGATAAAAAATACACAATCAAATACTATCAGTCATGAACTGGCCTCCCCAGAGGCTGGAGTTCAACATTATTGAAACATTTTGGAGTCATCTTGGCAGAGAATGTAACAAAAAGCAGACAACATCCAGATAAGAGCTCTGGAATGTCCTGAAGACCTAATCCTGAAAACTACTTAGAGAAATAACAAGAAAGCCTGCCTAAGTGAGTTTAGGCTTTGGTGAAGAATAAAAGTGGTCATTCCAAATACTGACTTTTATGCTCATTTTAATTATACAAAGTGTTTTTTTCTAATATACTGTATTTTCATGTGTTTGCAGGTTTCATTAAATCCCTTTAGCGATTCCCTATCGTAATAAATAATTACAAATTACCCAGTTACCTGAAATTTTTCATGTACAAATACATATCTAGAGTTTACAGACAATGGTCTGGAAATGAAAAATATAAGTAAAATCAGTGAGTGACTGCTTTGTTCAAACATGTTTTTTTGAGAACAGAGATCAGTAAAGAATTGCTAGACTGGTTTTATCTGATAGAAAGGCAACAGTAGAAGCTCAAATGTTGAAGTACATGAAATATGGCAGCAGATTTTTTTAAACTGCTAAGTGACATAGAAGGTCATTATGGCATTATGGGTAGAAATATTTATAGAATTTTTGACAATTATATAGAACACAGGCTTCCAGTTCCGGGTCGCTGCTCGTGCCGTCGACCGACCAGTCAGCTGAGCAGTTTTGCATTCTTTTTCTAACTTTAATGCTCTTTTCATTGTTGTATTTCGCCGTCTACTCGGTATATTTGTATTCTTTTCCTTTTCCTCATTTTTGTGATTTTTCGGACTTGTTTCTGACACTTCGACATGACCCCAAGGCTCACCTACACCAAGGACTCCCTCATCCAGCTGGGGCTGCAGCTCCGCTCCACTTCCACGGACTACTTTCCCGAGGAAATCCTCCGTGGACACGGAAATCGAAAAAAACTCACAATAACAAGGTAACCAGGAGGGGATTTAAGAAGAGTGGGGTGAGAGCCAGACTAAAGAGGGAGACATACAAACAACCAGCGCTCCCATCCATTATCCTTGCTAAAGTGCGGTCTCTCTTCTCTATTAAATTCAGTTCTTTGTATTCTTTAACGGCCAAGAAAGACACGGCTCAAAGTGGTCTAACTTAAAAAAATGATCTTTAATTTTACATTTTCTGGAAAATGGAGACTTAGCACACCCAGCAGCGCCATCTCAAGTCTCAAGCAGAAACAGGAAGCCCGATTATTCATATACTTTCTCTAGACGTCACACACACTTTAAGTTTCGATCAAACACTCTACTTAGTTTCACTTTCTGCCTGTAGCTCCTATTTTCTGCAAAAGCATGCCGTTTCCTGTCAGCCTGCGACCTAGTTTTACACTGAAGTCTGGGCCTCTCATAAAACAATCTAATCAGCAAATAAGCATTAAGAATATATATTAAATACATGACAGTTCACCCCCTTTTTTTTGTTTCCCCAAGAAACACAACATAATTCCCTGATTTATCCCACTAAGTTTTACTTTCATGTGACAATAATAACTAAAATATAACAAAGATCAAGCTCTTAGATAGCACCTCACGTTTGCGCCGGGCTGTGAACTGTCCTCCCTTAATTATTACCCCCTTTTTAAGTAGACTCCCAGTTTAAACCCACTTCTAACTTCCCTCCCTGCTCACGGTAAAATCCAAAGAGATATAATTAGCTTTTCCTAATAACAGGTCCTATATTACTATTATTAACCTTGGGAAACTGTCTCTATATAGTTTAACCCGTTCCCTCTGTAAAATTTACTCCTGGTTTCCTTGCCCCCTTTAACGGGTAGCGCATATCCGGCCTTAACACTATTTTTGGGCAATTTACATAACATAGAAATCCTGCAAACTATCACTAAAGTCCCTCTCATTACTTTTATGCTCACATTTAACCTGTGTCTAACGAACTTTTAGTCTCCTAAACAACACATTTTCTGGAACTGTGGTTCTCTGTGCTCTGTGCTTCTTTTTGGGGTCCCCCTTTCTCTGGTTGGTTCCGTTCGGTCTGGTGCTCCCTGGAGTCTCGCCAACCCCTGTGGTCGCTGTGGTCCTGAAATCTCCTGTAAAGGATAAACAAAACACCTTTCCCTGCTACGCCTCCATAACCTATTATGTTCATCAATTGTTCTTTGGCACTGTAATTTGGCACCTCTGGTCCCAACTCAGAACATGGCTGGTGGTAGCTGTAGCTCAGGAGGTAGAGCAAGTCACCTATTGATCGGAAGGTTAGTGGTTCGATCCCTGGCTCCTCCAGTCTGCATGCTACGTATCCTTGGGCAAGATACTAACCCCAAATTGCTCTCCAATGCATCCGAGTATGAATGGTAGTTAGGAAGCATTAAGAACCTTAGAAGACAGTGCTTGGGTGAATGTGGCATGTTGTATAGAGCGCTTTGAGTACTCTGGGAGAGTAGCAAAGCGCTATATAAGAATCAGACCATTTATCTCATCTCTCTCCTTGACCAGGCTCACCAGAGATACGGTTTCTGTCTCTCTCCATGCTTTAAGGAGATTGAGGTGATATGTTCATGTGGCTCCTCCCCTGTCTGACCGTACCACCTCATAGCGAATGTCACCCACCAGCTGTGTGACCACAAAGGCTCCTTACCACTTGGTGAAAAGATATGAGCTGGAAGAAGGGAGCAATACAAGCACTTTAACTCCCTGTGAAAGCTGCCTGAGTCTAGTCCCTCTGTTGTGCAGACTCTGCTGCTGCTGAGCAAATTTTCACATGATAACCTCCCCAAAGTGTGCTGCTTTGCTGCCAGGTCCAGCACATACTGAATTTTGTTTTGTTCACTGGGCTCAGACCTTTCTCCCAGTTTTCTTTAATCAGGTAGAGCACCCCCTGAGACGTCCTGCTGAACAGTAACTCAAAGGGAGAAAATCCCATGGAGGCCTGGGGCATCTCCCGCACTCCGAACAACATAGGGTCTAGCCAGCGATCCCAATTGTGTTCATCCTCATGAATGAACTTAGGAATCCTGGATTTTAAAGTCTTATTCAGCTGCTCCATCAGCCCATCAGTCTGAGGGTAGCAGACGCTGGTTCGAATAGATTTAATGCCCAATAATTCATAGAGCTCTTTTAGTGTGCAAGACATGAATGACGTGCCCTGGTCAGTTTAATATTTCTTTTGAAACTAAGACTAAGCGATAGCCGTGTGCACTCCAGTGAAATAGCCCAATAAGGTCCATACCAATGAGCTCGAACGGGACCTCCATTAATGTTTCTCTCCAGAGTTTTGCTGCATCCCATATGCCCTGCCATGGGGTTATAATGAGCTGCCTGGAAAATTATTTCCTAGCTGCTTCACGGCACCAACAATTGTTGTGTGTTTCTTCCGTGCGAGTGTCGCGACTCACTCGGTACAGTCTATTGTTCCATAATAGGAAATGCGAGTAAGTCTGCGTGGCTTCAGTGCACACCAGATGACCATCAATGTCTATATTACTTGGTTATAGGCTGAGTGTAGGATGTCATCATGAGACTGCTCCAGTGAAAAATCTTCCGTGGGGTGAACCACCGGAGACGACGGGTCCTCCATAGAAAGTCCTGCCTTCTTCTCCCCCCTTGGAGTCAGCGTTGGACAACCCTGTGTCACCACTGAGCGCCGCACAGACATTCCACGCGTCTATTGGTCGTGATCGCATCCCCACATACTGCCCCAGAATGTTATAAATTAATTAATTAATACCCAAAATTAGGGGATGCGAAAGGTGCGGGCTAACCTCAGCCTTTATGTTATGTGTTTTGCCCCAAAACTTTAGAAACAACAGTACTATGGGATACTTGGGATACCTATGCACACATTTCACCTCCACCCACTCTGCTTCCTACAATGCCCCGGGGCGAACCAAGTTTTGGTGGACCAGGGTCTGTGTACATCCTGTGTCGACCAAAGCATGGCGTATACCCCTTTGACACTAAGCGAGCCTACCGCATACATGAGCGAGAGAGATAAATACAAAGTCATGCCGGCTTGGACGTTGCCTGGATTAATAAAGTCCACATCAGGTGTTGAGGAACCAGGGCACCCTGATGAGAACTGGCTACTGGAACAAAAAGGCATCGGTGGGAAAGAGACGAAAATAGGATGTTGTTGGAATGCTACTTCGCAAGTAACCCAGTGACAGGGGTTACATGAATAGGATGAGGGACCTATGGAATCTTCGATACCCAACATCCACAATGACAGCAAAATAACTAGTAGCTCAGTGTTCCAACATTTGGAAGAAGGGACTGCTCTCACAGCTAGAGATTGACGAGGTACAACACACATGCTACGGCAAGGGGGAGCCCAGATGACAGGTCAGGGGGGAGATATCATCACCCCCCCCCCCCGAAATTGGGTATCAAGGCCCAAGTGAGAATGAAGAAGGATCGTTGAGTACAAGAGGAACTGACCTAAGAGAAAAGAAAGAAAAGAAAAGAAAAGAAAAGAAAAGAAAGAAGAGAAAGAAAAGAATCATGGCAAAGCCTGAAACCTGGATTCTCCACAGCCGGTTACCAAGACTACGTAAAGTACCCTCAGAAGGTTCTCTCGTTGAGAACATGCACTTTACATAGCTTTGGTTCCTCGTTTCAAGGACTTGAAGGGCCTCCCCAAGTGTGACAGAGAGAGAGTGAATAAATGTTTTTTGTTAACATGAATGTTCAAGATGTTCAATAAACATGTGTTAGGGTTCAATGTTGAGAGAGGAATCCATAAATAACCACAGATCCGGTCCGGTGTGCAATTTGACGGCATTTTAATGAACACATGTGTGAGTCCAACGCTGTGCAGATTTCAGCGTCGAACTGAACTTACAACAATTAGACAAAGGTTTTATAGGGTTGGCAGTCTTCCTGTTGTCAGGCAGATTTAATACAGCATACGTCACTCCAAAACCACAATGACTCTTAACATAGTCTAAAACAGAACATCATCTTCGCCTCGAAGGCAGGTGCTTCCTGTCTCCATCCTGCCCAGGCTTATCTGCTTATCTCCTGGAACATCAGGTGCACTTCCTGTAAGCATCTGACAATACGCCGGCACAATTTGCACTTGCAGCAAAAATACATCTTCACTTCTGCCCTACCAAAATAGATCTACTATGGTGTGTATGTGTGTGTGCGTGCGTGCAGGAAGCGCGTGCATGCTGTGTACTGCGTGACGTGTCGTGACCTCTCTCACTATATGTGTCTGTATGTGTATGTCACCCTTAAATGCTCTCTTTGCTTTCAGTTTCACTTCTGCAAAAGCCTGCAACTTCAAAAGCCTATAACTTCCTGTCTCTGCCCTCTACACAGAAACACTGAGATCATAGAAGCATTAAAAACATTTAAATTATAGATTCAACTCAACCGTTTAAAGTGGTTCTTCTTGGACCTGTAATAAAGACTATAACCATATATTTGAACATCTGAATGCATCTAAATGCAACATCACTATTAATACTGAAATGTTAATGATGATTATAAAAATAGCAGCAAATAATAGCAGTAAAATATTTCTATTCTCAATACATGTTAAGTGCGTATATTTCCCCTTTTTTTCCGAGTCTGTTTGCTCGTGCAAAATGAAATGCGATTAATATAGAATTAAAATGATTAATATTTAATCGTGATTAATCAAAATTAATCCACTGTAACCCTGTGATGAATCAGATTAAACATTTTATTTGTTTGACAGCACTAATATATATTATATATTAGTGTATACTTACATATTAGTATATAGGTTTTTTAAAAAGTTGTATTTCACAGGAGAAATGTATTTTTGTGTTAAAAGATTGAAAAAAACTATTCAAATTCTCTTCGAATTTAAGCATACATTCTTTGTGTTTATTCTGCATTTACTTCATTATATTGCATAAATGTCAGTTACAAGCTTAAATATAAAGTTGAAAAAATTGCAGGCTATTGATCAAGTAATTGCAATTAATAGCAATTAATTATAGAAAATTGTGAGATTAATTAGTTCATTTTTTAATCTATTGGCAGAGATAGATATATAGATAGATGAGTTCTTCAACCCAGCATCACCTTTTCACACAAGCGCAGTCAGTTACATGACAACATGAACTTGCAAACAAGTCGAGGCATTTCAACACATCAGCAATAAGATGATATTAGGTTATGAATTGGACAGGCTCAGTCAAGATTGATTTGTATTGGAATGTGTGTTATTCTGTGGGTTTACCTGGTGTGGGGTGAAAGCTGCTGATAAAGCAAAGCTCATATTGGATAGAAAAGCGTAGTAAGAAGTGTGTGAGCCAGCAAGCATTGTAACAACTCCTCCATTACAGGAATAGCTATTACGATGATTTAACACCCTAGAATAAAGATAAAATTCTGCCTGCTGGCCTCAAATTAACATTCAATTAAGTACAGTATTTTCAAAGTACTGCATTTTGTGAGTTTTGTTTTCTTTTTGCTTTGCTTTCGCTCTTCTTTACAGTCCAGCCCAAACCAGCTCGATGGGATTTACGATGGGACCGTGCTGGCCACTCCATGTTTTCAAGCTTACCATCTTGTTCTTTTTTCCTGAGTTAGTTCTGGCATAGCTTGGACTTATGTTTTGGGTCATTATCTTGCTGTAGGATGAACCTCTGACCAACTAGTTACCAGAGGGTATTGCATGGTGCTTCAGAATGCTGTGGTGGCCGTTTTGGTTCAGGGTGCCTCTCACTCTGTACAAGTCACCGACCCTGGATCCAGCAAAACAGCAAAACAAGTCTTCTCTTCACAGGTCAAACTGAGACTTGCTTTCTAAGACCACTATTAAGGTGTCCCTGAAGCCATTGTCCTGTGAGTCGCCTATCACGCAAGCTGTTAACTCTCACAAACTTGTCCTTTGGTTCATTTGTGGCTTTGGATCTGCCAGACGTCTTCGTGTCAGAGTTTCTGAGTGCCTTGTGATGGTGAAGGAAACTGTACTCACTGACAGCTTGACTTTCTTTTCAATTTCTCTGTAGGAAAGACCAACATTTTTAAGTGTTATGATGGTCTGTCTCTCTTCCATTGCCTTTTTCTTGACATTTTTGTGGCACTACACTACTTTCTGCAGTACAATACTGTTCGACTCATACTCACGAAGGTATGATACCATAGTGGGTTCCTTTCATACAGAAGAGGTTGCTCTGGAATAACCTTCCCCTTCAAATTAGACTAGAGTCATCAGTGCAGGTCTTTAAGTCCAGATTGAAAACCTATTTTTATTCCCTGGCTTTTAACTCTGTAGGAAACTGACACCTTCTTCTTTATTTTATTGTATGTAATGATTTTATCGTATTTTTAAATTGGTAGTTGTTTTAATCTGTGTTGTTCAGCACTTTGGACTGCCTTGTGTGTTCTTAAAGGGCTATACAAATAAACGAGGATGATGATGATGATGATGTTATGTGCTGGATTGTCTCTGGGGCATCTTTACATAGCCTGCACCTGGGGTCTTGCCTGGTGTGATAGACCCCAGCCTCTATTGTTCTTGTACTCAGTGCTTGTTCTTGTGCTGCCATGATTAGTGCCTCTGTGCTGTCTTTCAGTCCAGCTTTGTCCAGCCACTGGTAGGATTTCTGGATATCAGCCACCTCCTCTATCTGCCGGTGGTACATACCGTGCAGGGGCCTGTCCTTCCATGATGGTTCCTCGTCTTCCTCCTCTTTCTTGGGTTTCTGCTGCCTGAGGTATTCACTGAGCACGCTGTCAGTTGGGGCCATCTTCGTGATGTATTCGTGGATGTTTCTTGTCTCATCCTGGACTGTGGTGCTGACACTCACCAGTCCCCGGCCCCCTTCCTTCCGCTTAGCGTGCAGCCTCAGGGTGCTGGACTTGGGGTGAAACCCTCTATGCATGGTCAGGAGCTTTCTTGTCTTTATGTCAGTGGCTTCTATCTCCTCCTTTGGCCAGCCTATTACCCCAGCAGGGTACCAGATCACGGGCAGGGCGTAGGTGTTGATGGCCCGGATCTTGTTCTTACCATTCAGCTGACTCCTCAGGACTTGCCTGACCCTCTGCAGGTACTTGGTGGTTGCAGCTTTCCTAGCGGCCTCTTCATGGTTCCCATTCGCCTGCGGGATCCCCAGGTACTTGTAACTGTCCTCTATGTCTGCAATGGTAGTTCAATCCCCTCAGGTCTGACTACCTTCCCTCTCTTTGTTACCATCCGACTACACTTCTCCAGTCCGAATGACATTCCAATGTCATTGCTGTATAGCCTGGTAGTGTGTATCAGTGAATCGATGTCTCGTTCACTCTTGGCATACAGCTTGATGTCATCCATGTACAGGAGGTGGCTGACAACCACTCCGTTTCGTAGTCGGTATAATGATCTCACTGAGGGGGTTCAGGCCTATGCAGAACAGCAGTGGGGACAGAGCATCTCCTTGGTAGATCCCGCACTTGATGGTGACTTGTGCTATGGGCTTGGAGTTGGCCTCTAGTGTTGTACGCCACATCCCCATTGAGTTCCTGATGAAGGCTCTTAGGGTCCTGTTGATCTTGTACAATTCTAGGCATTCCAGTATCCAGCTGTGGGGCATTGAGTCATAGGCCTTCTTGTAATCAATCCAGGCAGTGCACAGGTTGGTCAGTCTGGTCTTGCAGTCTCGGCTGACTGTTCTGTCTACCAGTAGCTGGTGTTTTGCGCCTCTGGTATTCTTGCCAATCCCTTTCTGTGCCCCACTCATGTATTGACCCATGTGCCTGTTCATCTTAGCCGATATGATGCCTGACAGGAGCTTCCATGTAGTACTGAGGCAGGTTATTGGTCGGTAGTTGGATGGGACCGGTCCCTTCTTTGGGGATCAGGACCATCTGACCTTCGGTTAGCCATTCTGGGTGTCTCTCGTTAACTAGCAGCTGGTTCATTTCTGCTGCCAGACGCTCGTGGAGTGCAGTCAGCTTCTTCAGCCAGTAGGCGTGAACCATGTCGGGCCCTGGTTCTGTCCAACTCTTCATACTGGAGACCCTTTCCCTCCACTGAGAGTACACCTTTGCAGCAAGCAGTTTCAGCAAGCATACAAATTGCTATGTAAGCGTTTTTTCATGAAAGTTATGTCTACTTTATATTAAAATGTTTTGAAGCTGATCATTGATCAAAAATAGTCCCATTAGAATTGTTTGTTCCTTTCCTTATAAGGTCTTGTTGTCATTCCACTACTCTGCTGTATCTAAATATTTTGAAATGAAAAGCAATTAGACTATAAAAACTTTGGCTATAGTTATATTATGAAGTGCAGCCAGAGTTTAGTCAGTCTGAAATATACGAATAAATACATAGCTGTAAATGGGCTTCACCCTACTTCTTTTTAAAGAAGAACAAAACAAAGACAAAGACAGTAACGACTCCAGGTTTCAGAATATTCCAAATAATCTTCTTTGCATATATTTTATGTGGAAATCAATGTTTTTATTACATGAATTTATTAGACTCCAGTGTGTTTCGGTGAGTGAACAAAAACTTTCCCTTTCACAGTTTTTTTCCACAGCAACTTTCCCTCCAGCCGTTTGTTTACTTTTACTTTTCCTTGCAGGGAATGCTGCAGAGAGTTAACTTGTCTGATCTTTTTTGTTTGCGACTGAACTTTCAGTTTTATGACCTTCATCGATACCTGTTCATACAGTCTGATAAAAGAAGCTAAATTTTTCTCGTTTTGTCGCAGCATTTTTTAAAATGCAGGTTATAGCTAATGTTAATCTGCATATCTGCAGACTGCAATTGATTATTTTTTTAAACACAGTACTTTAAGATTTGATGGATTTATTTATAGCTCAATTAACTCGAGCAAGGAAAAATACACATAATGTATAAGAGCTAAAAGCTTTTTCCCCATGTGTCATCTCTGGGTGGAGGTTGTTTTGCAAAACAGACATTGTAAACGCATGTGAGCCAAATCTTTATAATTTTTTCTTCTTTATAAATCTTTATAAAATTTAACAAACTGATAATTAACAAAACACATTCCATGCTCCAGTCTATTCTAGTAAAAAATAATTATGAATTATGGATTTGATCAACTGGTCCCTCAACGCAATTGACACCCTCTTCTCGCCTCTGTCAGTGCGCCCCAGGGCAGCTGTGGCTACAATGTAGCTTGCCATTGCCAGTGTGTGAATGTGTGTGTGAATGGGTGAATGACTGAATGTAGTGTAAAGCGCTTTGGGGTCCTTAGGGACTGAGTAAAGCGCTATACAAATGCAGGCCATTTCTCGACGAGAAGCCTGGGCTCAGGAGAGCCTGATTGTCCTGCAGGGACGTTCCTTGCCGGATACACGACACACGGGTGGAGCAAGTGGCGCATTGTGTGCCTGTCAGGACTCTCGATAGAGTACATTGAACATATCTACCTATTTGGAACCATGATAACAGGGTTCTTGCTGATCGGCGATGTCTCGGTCCTGGCTTATCGAAGATTAAACAGCTGTTCAAAACCCCATAAGGCTGGCTGCTATGATTGAAGTGATGGGAAAGGCCCTGAGTACACAGACTGTGCTTATTGACCGCAATTTGGATAAGATCTTGGAAAAGCTCATGGCTCTTCAATGGGAAATTGATAGACCTGGTGATCAGTGACGGACATCTGAGTCTGAGTCTGAGTACTTCACCATGGGCTCAGTAGTGACCCTTTTGAATGTAGCTTTCTTCTGTGCTCGGACCCCTGCCCAGCTGGCAGGCCGCAACACCCCCGGGCTCAAGTACTAAGAGTGGCTGTCGACCAGCGCACCCAAGATGGAAGGGCAGCAAGAGAGGTGGGCTACATGCTAGGCTAGAGCCACATGACCACCTCTGCTTAGCTATTGTTAGCAAGCCCTCTCGAAAACAAGACGGACGAGCTGAGAACCAGGATAACATCTCAAAAAGGGCCAGATATGACCTACGTAGATCCATCAGGGAAGCCAGAGGCAATACGGACTGAAGCTGGAAGGATACTACAACAACTCGAATCCTGATGGATGTGGCAGGGCCTCCAACACATCACTGATTTCCAGCAGAGGAGCAGCAGGATCACAGTCAACTGCAACACGCTACCAGACGAGCTGAATGAGTTCTACGCTAGCTTTGACACCCTCGACACCAACCAACACAGAGGGATCCTACCAGCAGGGGAAGCACAGAGCTCTTCACGCACTGTGACTTCGACTGAGGTATGCAAGGTTCTGAGGAGGTCTAACCCCCGAACAGCAGCCGGCTCTGACAACATCCCTGGCTGTGCTTTGAGGGTCTGCTCTTCAGAGCTGGCTGAGGTGTTTACAGACATTTTCAATTTTTCCCTCACCCAGTCAGCTGTGCCCACATGCTTCAAGGCCACGACCATAGTGCCCCTCCCCAAGAAAATAACCTGTTTGAATGACTTTTGCTCCATTGCACTCACGTCAATTGTAATGAAGCGTTTTGAGAGGATTGTCATGTCCCATATCAAAAAAGCCATCCCGGAAAGATTAGACCCTCTGCAATTTGCATATCGGAGGAATTGCTCTACCGAGGATGCCGTTAATGCAGCCATCCACACAGCCCTCTCACAACTTGGAAACAAGGACACCTATGTTCGAATGCTGTTTTTTAGACTACAGCTCAGCATTCAACACTGTCATCCCAAACAGAATGGTGAAAAAGCTCTCTACTCTTGGACTGACACTCCCCCTCTGTCGCTGGGTCCTGGACTTCCTGACAGGCAGAGAGACAAGGAGAGACCAACATGCCCCACTATGCATCAACGGGACTCAGGTGGAGAGGGTGACCTTCAAATTCCTTGGCACCCACATCAGTGAGGATCTCACCTGGACCCATAACACATGGCAGATAATCAAGAAGGCCCAACAACGACTCTTCTTCCTAAGGAAGCTGAGAAAATTTGGATTAACCTCCAAACTTCTCAGCAACTTTTACAGAGATCAGTGTCAGGTTTATATTGTGGATTGTCATTTATGCTTAGAAATATGTACTCATATATGCTTAGAGTTTTATAATCAATTGCATAAGGATAGAGATCTGATCCACAGCAGACTGCAAAGACTCTGTGTGCCTCCCAGAGCACTCTGGCATACACACACATCTTAAAGTCATGAGAGAATTCGTACCTTCTCTTACTCTTCTCTCACTTCTCCACCCCTTTTGTGAGTGTGGACGCTTTCTCTCTTTGCTCTTTAAATGCTTTGCTTCTTTTATTGATTTTTATTGATTTTTATGCTGATTTTTTCCCTTTTTTCTGTATGAGCTTACCTGCGAGAACTTCTGGACACTTATAGATCATTAGGACTAAAGTGTTCTTAACAGAAACAGCAACATTTTTATAGTTACCTTATCCTCAGCGCTCCGTGTGTCTGTGGCCTAGACACAGCTGAAGCCTGATTACAGCGTCTGGGCACCGAACAGCCTCAATAGCCTGGAAAGGTGCTAACCGCTAGGCTAACTAGCAACAAGATGCCTTCCCTCTCCACAGATGACTACCACAGCCTCCTGCAGAAGATTGCAGTACTGGAGACAAAAATGAATCGCTTAGAAGTAAACGTGGAGGTAAATGGACTGTGCGGAAATGAAACAACCTTGCCTTTGATTCAAAACAATGGCGATGAGCAAGCTAATACACAGCTAAGGAGCACAGATAACATGACCAAGAAAGTAGACTCTGTGCATTATTATAAATCCTCAAGCGATAATCCCCCCTTGGACTGTCTTGGTGCAAAACCAAGACATAAATCATGTCTCCTGGAAGGGGGAGGACGTATCACAGGCAGAGCACAGCGAGCTGAAATCTCTGAAACCGACTGGCCTTCACTTCCTACGAGACAGAGAAGCTCTTCTACCCCTGTATACGGGAGGAAACAGGACTGGACAACCGTGAATAGGAAGGTTAACAACAAACCTCCAAAACAACTGAATGTGAAACTGCAGAACAGATTTGCTCCACTATCAAAGGACCCTGGATCTCTATTGGACAACCATCCATCTACAAGTAGCGAAGTAAGGTCTGAAAATCTGTTGAAAAGTAAAAGGCCACAGGGAAAGCTAAAGGCTAGGCCTGAAACTCTGATTGTAGGTGACTCTGCCGTAAAGGATGTACAAAGGATGTGCGGTAAGAACACTAAAGTCCTCTGCTTTCCTAAGGATATGGTCAACAACCTAAAGGAGAGAATTCTTCAAATTGCAGATGAATATCCAACCGTGACAAACATTGTTCTGCATACAGGGTCAAACAATGTGTCCAAACAACAGTTGGAGGTTCTGAAACGGGACTTTACTGGATTATTAAACACTGTAAACTCTCTGAATGCAGCTGTATTCATCAGTGGACCTGTACCGCCCATCAGAGGAGGAGACGAGAGATTCAGCAGGTTGTTTGCACTGAATAAATGGCTCATATCAGCATGTACTGACCACTCAGTGCATTTTATCAACAACTTTAATATATTTTTGGGAACGCAGGCATCTGTTTAAAGCAAATGGATTTAATTTTAACAAGTCTGGGGTGAAACTGTTCACCTCCAACTTGTTTTATTCCATACGTCATCCATCTGTGCTTGGTGCCAAGGCTGAGATAAACGAGGAGTTATCTCATAAAGAGGAACAAACAGTACTCCGAGAACAGACAAAGCCCAGCAGAAACCTTGAGGAGGAGCTCCATCTGCCCCCACCCGGAAGAGCCTCAGAAAGGAGAGACATCTGAGGCAAGAAGAGGGGTCCCTACCGCCTCCAACTCTCTCAACAACACCAACGACCGGGACCAGGGACCACGACCTTCCCCAGTCCCCCAAACCCCTGACAGGCCATCACCCTCCTCCCCCTCCCTTTCTCCCTCCTCCCCACACCTGAAATTCACTGAGGAGATGATGGAGCGGGTCAATGCTGGGCTCAGATCTACCCCGGCCCAATCCCTTTTGTCCCCCATAAACCCCCCACCAGAGCAGCCAAAGGTTCGCCATCGGGCCCCGCCCTCAACAGAGCAATCGAAGTTACATTGCCCAGCCTCGCCCCCCTTAGTTCCTCCTTACCACCTTCATGCCCTGTCTCCGCAGTCTGATGTGTGATGTGGAGGGTCCGGGCTGCGAGGATTATGGCAGTGGTGACTTTTCCCAGGAGAAGCTGGGACCCTGTTTATTAGAAGGTTTTAAAATTTCTGTACTTTTAGGTGACAGAAGGAGACATGTGGCCTGGTCAAAACACAGAGAGCTGCACTCTAAAAGATCTTTAAATATAGTAAACATACCTTGTGTGCCACAGACTGCTCCCAAACACGAGGGGCAAATAATACCTCTAAAACACTTAAGTTGGCTTTATTAAACGTTAGATCTTTAGCTGGGAAAACATTTTTAATTAATGATTTAATCACCGAGCACAGCCTTGATTTTATGTTTTTAACTGAAACTTGGTTGGACCAAAGTAACAGTGGAGCTGTTCTCATCGAGACGACCCTCCTAACTACAGTTTTATCAGTGAGGCCAGGGTGAGCAGGAGAGGAGGAGGATTGCTGTCTTATTTAATGAATCATTTCAATGTAAGCAGCTATCTCCTGGAAGTTTTCAGTCTTTTGAATATGTGGCTTTACAGCTGAAGGCCCCATCCAAAGTTGTGTTTCTTAATGTTTACAGGCCTCCCAAATACTGCACAGACTTTTTAATGACCTCAGTGAACTGCTGTCTGTGATCTGTGTTGATTTCGACTGTGTAATTATTGTTGGGGATTTTAACATCCATGTGGACAACCCTCAGGACAAAGGGACTAAAGACCTGAGTAACACTCTGGGCAACTTTGGGCTGACTCAGCATGTAACAGAGGCCACACATAATAGAGGACACACTCTTGACCTACTGATCTCCAAGGGCCTGAGCATTTCAAACGTTACTGTGTCTGATGTGGGCCTGTCTGATCATTACTGTGTTTTCTTTGAAAGTAAAATCTCAGCCCACACAAATATATCAACAGCAGTGATCACAAAACGGTGTATAACTGAACACAGTAGTGAGATCTTTAACCAGGTCTTCCCATTAACACCTGACCTGTCCAGAGGTTCAGTGAATGAGCTCGTCAATAGCTTCAATGCTAAAATGTTAAATGTAATGGACACTATTGCTCCCATTAAGGTGAAGGTTATCTCTGGAAGGAAAAAGTCTCCATGGAGAAACTCCACACTGGTGAAAAATGAAAAAAAGAGTGTAGGAAAGCTGAGCGCAGATGGAGAAAAACAAACCTCCAGGTTCATTATGACATCTACAAAGAGAAACTTCACAGTTATAATTTACAACTGAGGAGTGCAAGGAGGTCCTACTTCTCTGACATCATCACCAAAAACAGTCATAACGCTCGGGTCTTATTTTCTACAGTTGACAGGCTAACAAACCCTCCTGTGTCAGTGGCAGCTGAACTTCATTCGACCATGGCCTGCAATGACTTTGCCAAATTCTTCACAGAAAAATCCAAAAGATTAGACAAGCAATTAATACATCAACAGCAGATCCAGGAAATGTACTGTGTCCACCGAAAAACTGTTTAAACACCATCAAACAGTTTCACCCTATTTAAAGCAAAGACCTGGAGGACATCTTAGGTCAACTGAACTCCTCCTCTTGCTGTTTAGATGTCCTGCCAACAAGTTTTTTCAAAAAGGTCACAAAGACTTTGGAGTCAGACCTGTTACAGATCGTCAACTTTTCTTTAACATCAGGTGTGTTTCCAGAATCACTAAAACTGCTGTAATTAAACCTATACTGAAAAAGGACAATCTTGACGAGACACAAATGAATAACTACAGGCCGGTCTCAAATCTCCCATTTTTAAGTAAGATTATTGAAAAGCAGTTTCTCAACAGCTCAATTACTTCTTAAAACAGAATAACTGCTATGATGCCTTCCAGTCAGGCTTTTTAGACAGAACCACAGCACTGAAACCGCTCTGACCAAAGTGTTTAATGACATATGTCTGAACACAGACAGTGGAACAATGTCAGTCTTAGTTTTACTGGATCTCAGTGCAGCATTTGATACAGTTGACCACAACATATTACTCAAACGACTGGAGAACTGGGCAGGTCTTTCAGGAACTGTACTAAACTGGTTCAAAACATACTTAGAAAACAGGAAATACTTTGTATCAATAGGTAACTTCACATCTGAGCAGACAAGTATCACATGTGGAGTTCCCCAAGGTTCCATCTTGGGACCCCTTCTGTTTAACATTTACATGCTCCCACTGGCACAGATTATAAAGAACAACAAAATAAACTATCATAGCTATGCAGATGACACACAAATATATATCACAATGTCACCAGGAGACCGAGGCCCTGTACAGGCGCTTGGTAAATGCACTGAGGAAATTAATGACTGGTTGTGCCACAATTTTCTCCAGCTAAACAAAAATAAAACTGAGGTAATAGTCTTTGGTGCAAAAGAAAAACGATTACAGGTCACCAGAGAACTTCAATCTATACACCTAAAACCACAAACCAGGCGAGAAATTTGGGTGTAGTGATGGATGCAGACCTAAACTTAGAAAAACACATTAAGACAATAACAAAATCAGCTTACTATCACCTCAAGAATATTTCAAGGATAAAAGATCTGATGTCTCAACAGGACCTGGAAAAACTAGTCCATGCATTCATCTTTAGTAGGCTTGATTACTGTAACAGCATCTTTACAGGTCTACCTAAAAAATCAGTCAGACAACTACAGCTCATTCAGAACTCTGCTGCTAGAGTCCTCACTAAGACCAAAAAAAGTGGACCACATCAGTCCAGCTCTGAGGTCTTTACACTGGCTGCCTGTCCGTCAGAGGATAGACTTTAAAGTTCTGATGCTGGTCTATAAAGCTCTGAATGGTTTAGGACCGAAATACATCAGTGACCTCCTGACCCAGTATGAACCTTCCAGATCCCTCAGGTCATCTGGATCCGGTCTGTTATCAGTCCCCAGAGTCAGAACCAGACACGGAGAAGCTGCATTCAGCTTTTATGCTCCTTATATCTGGAACAAACTCCCAGAAAGCCTCAGATCAGCTGAAACACTCAGTTTATTTAAATCCAGGTTGAAGACTCACCTATTCTCAGCTGCATTTTAATAAAGCACCAAATCCACACTTAAGTTTAAATTTCAAAACCTACTTTTTAACTACTGATTTTATCTACTGTTCTGATTTTATCTACTGTTTTGATATTTGATTTTATATACTGTTTTGTTTGTTTGTTTGTTTGTTTGTTTGTTTGTTTGTTTGTTTGTTTGTTTGCTTGTTTTAATCAAATTTAAATCATGCTTTTTATTTGTTTTTGTTTTTAATGTCTCTGTAAAGCACTTTGAATCACCTTGTTGTTGAATTGTGCTATATAAATAAACTTGCCTTGCCTTGCCTTACTGATTTATGGTATAGGAGGACACCTACTCTGTATCCGTTTAAGTATAAGTGCCTGTTGTTTAGGTGGACCGCTGGACTCCTGGCACCAGCTTTGGGGAGTCGTTCACAGGGTCACATCTTCACACACACACACACACACACACGCACACGCACACACACACACACACACGCATGCCTATACATACACACAGACATGGTACTCTTTGTTTACATGTATGCCTATGTAAGATGTCATATGTTAATGAACTTATGCATAGTCATGTAACCGCAATAAAGAGCAGTGTTACGAGGGAGCAGACGAGAGCGACTGGGGTGAGCGACAGGAACATGCTTGTCACAGTTCTCTCCCTCGTGCACGAGATCAAAGAGCTCTGCTTGGTGTCCGATGCTTTTTGCTGTTGTAGTAGAATTGTCTCGTTCCAGCGGTGGGTCTGTGCTAGACAGACCCATCAATCAGACAGTGTGGTATGGGAACACAGGACAGGAAGGCTCTCCAAGTGTCATTAAAATGGCACAATTCATCTGTGGAGTACCACTCCCACCACTACAGGACATTTACAACACTCAGGGCAAACTATATCATTAAGGACAACCAGACTTAAAAACAGGTTCTATCCACAGGCCAACAGGCTACTGAATCACTGACAATTGTCAAACTGTAATTACCCTTAACCTGTAAATTTGCAATTCTGTACATTTATATTAGCCTGTAAATTTGCAGTTTTTGTACATATCTCTACGTATACACCTTAATATTGCATACTCTGTATATATTATCATTGTGACAGTGTTGCAACTCCTTGCACTTTAAATTCTTTACACCCACACATAACCTACAAGATCTACAAAGCACTGTTTTACTGTTTTACTTATTATTACTTTCTTTTAGTTGTGTGAATGGAACCTGCAAAGTAAGAGATTCATTGCTCTGTGTAACAATTTGTGTTTTGCGCTGTACATGACAATAAACTTATTGAAATTTGAATCTTGAATCAACTGTGTGGAATTGGAATGCAGTTTTTTTCGCACTAACCCAAGCAACCATCACCTTCACTCATGCGGCTACGCCATTGCCAGCTGGATGGCCCCAAGGCCGAGGCTGGCTGTAACAACAAAAGTCTCCCTGATAATGGGACTGTGTTTTGACCCCCTGCCCATACCCTTCAAGGCCACCTGTGTCGGCTGAAGGATTGTTGACTTTTGCTTAACTGGTTGAAAGGACAGTCTCTCTTAAGTTGAACACAAGGTAGACACACACACACACACACACACACACACACACACACACACACACACATAAGCATGTACACTGACACAGACTCATTCACTGCGCACATTAACACCGTGGATAAAAACATCAAGTTCACCAGGGAAGACACAAAGGATAACTGTTTGCCTTCCTGGACTGCACTGCGCTGTGCACATTGAAGAGAATGGCAACCTCAACATTGAAGTTTACCGGAAGCCCACACACACGGACCAGTACCTCCTCTTTGACTCCCACCACCCTCTGGAACACAAACTTGGAGTAATTAGGACCCTACACCACCGGGCAGAACATGGGAAAAAGAAGGAACACACACATGTAAAGGAAGCACTTAAAACATGCGGTTATCCTAATTGGGCGTTTATAAAGTCAGCAAAGATGCACAGAAAATAAGATCAGACACCAGCTAGGGAGGATAAGAAAGACAGACGCAACAACATTGTCATCCCCTATGTATCCGGTGTATCAGAGAAACACAGGAGAGTTTTCTCCAAGCACGACATCCCAGTGCATTTCAGACCCAGCAACACAGTCAGACAAAAACTGGTTCACCCGAAAGACAAAACTCCAAAACACAAACTTAACAATGTGGTGTATGCTGTACAGTGTAGCGAGGAATGCCCAGACCTCTACATTGGAGAGACCAAACAGCCACTTCACAAGTGCATGGCACAACATAGAAGAGCCACCTCCACGGGACAAGACTCAGCAGTCCATCTGCATCTAAAGGACAAAGGTCACTCTTTCGAGGATGCCAATATTCACATTTTGGACAGAGAAGACAGATGGTTTGAAAGAGGAGTGAAAGAAGCCATTTATGTCCACTGTGAGCGACCATCTTTGAACAGAGTCTGCCATCTATAATCCAGTTTTGAGATCCCTTCCCAGACGCCTTAACGCCCACTCATACCCTGGGCCCACCTCAGGAAATCACATGATAGGGTGGGGCTAGGTTTCACAATGAGCTCACCCGAAACCCTGGCTGATTGTGACCCACACCCGTTTTCACACCTTGGCTCATGTGATTAGGTAGAAGATCATCAGGTGGTCCTTTTGTCCCTCTTTGGGGGGATACTCCCACGTGGTTTAAATCTGGGACTCTCCACCATTTGACCCTAGAACTGAAGAAGCTTCTCGGATGAGAGGTGAAACGTCTTCAAGCAACTTAAAGAAGTCCAGACACTTTTCTTTCCAAGCTCCTTAGACTGAGACCTATTCTGTCGTCTTTAAATACCTCCACATTGGTGACCCCTGTGGCGAACATGCTAAGCCTGGGAGCATTGGCTGCTGCCGGACTTTCAGCTGTCGATACCAAATACCACCATGTGGTGGCCTCACTTGATCCGCTGTCCACCCGCCGCGTGATGACTCTCCTCTGGGACCCCCCCCGCCCAAGGCAAATACACCGCCCTCAAGGCGCTGTTGCTGCGGCGTTACTCCCTCTCTGATGCTGAGCGGGCCGAGAAACTCCTCTCCCTCGTGGCACTGGGCGATGGTACCGCTCTCGAGCTCATGGAGAGCATGCTGTCCTTACTGGGCACGGATGACGGAGGATTCCTGTTCACCCACCTCTTCCTCCGACAGCTGCCGGCTCCGGTGCTATTGGCCACGAAGGATTACCGCTCCCTTGCGGAAGAGGCGGATCGTATCCTCCTGGCTACCAGGAGTTTCGGTGTCTAGGCGATTGTCCCAGACTCACCAGCGGCTTCTCCTGCCCCCTCACCGATGCTCCAGGGGCCCTCTGACTTGTCCACAGTGGCTGGAATCACTGCACGGCGGCACCGCGGAAAAGGGCATTGTTTTTATCACCAGCGTTTTGGAGCGAAGGCACGGCGCTGTCTGCCACCTTGCAGTTTCAAGACCCAGGGAAACGGGACCTCCAGCACTCTGTAGCAGCCGCGAACGCTGGCAACAAGGAAAGGCTGCTTTTCATAGAGGACTCACGCTCGGGGAGGCATTTCCTGGTGGACTCCGGCTCACAGAAGAGCCTTCTTCCCCCGGCTGGCTCGGACAGGCTAGCTGAGGGCTGTGGACCACTGCTAACTGCGGCTAATGGCTCCCCCATCAAAACCTTCGGTGAAAGGTTGGTGACTGTTTGCTTTCATGACAGTGACTTTCAGTGGAACTTTATAGTTGCTGCTAGCTCTGTGCCTATAATAGGCGCTGAATTTCTTTGTGCTCACGGACTGCTGCTTGATGTTGCTAACAGACGTTTAATTGACGCTGTGTCATTTTCTTCATTACCCTGTTTGACTCGGGGTGCTCAGCCCATGGTGCATGCTAACTCAGTAGCTTCGGGTAACGCTTTCAGTGTTTGCTTTCTGAGTTTCCCTCACTCACTGTCCCCACTTTCTCGAGCACTGTGACGAAGCACAGGGTGGACCATTACATAACTACAGTAGGGCCCCAGTGTTTGCGCGCACGCGCCGCGTTAACCCTACCAAACTGGCTGTCACTCAGGAGGAGTTTGCCACCATGAAGCGCCTGGGCATCGTCCAGCGTTCGAATAGTGCCTCAGCTTCCCCATTACACATGATGCCCAAATCTGATGGGCGGTGGCGACCTTGTGGGGATTTCCGCTGTCTCAATAATGTCACAATGACACATTACACCTTTCGTCCTTTTCGAGTTTCTGCGCATGCCTTTCGGCCCTTAAAGGTACCGCCCAAACCTTCCAGCGGTTGATAGGCTTGGTCTTGCGTGGGCTGCCCTTTGTTTTTGTATATCTTGATGATATACTGGTGGCCAGCAGCTCGGAGGAGCAGCATATGTTCCATCTGCGTCAGGTTTTTGAGCGTTTGGCGGAGCATGGACTGATCATTAATCCGTCAAAATGCCAGTTTGGGTTGCCGGTTCCCGACTTCCTGGGGCACCGTATTTCCGCCTAGGGCGCGGTTCCGTTGCCTGACAAAGTCCGAGCTGTTTCCGATTTTCCGCGTCCCACATCTGTTAAGGCACTGCAGGAATTTTCGGGAGGGGCTAATGGAAGGCTAATGACTCAGTTGACTGGTTTCTGGAACGCATCCAAGTGTTGTCTGATGCTAAGTCGTCGTTAGCTAATGCTGCCCTTCTGACCCACCCATCCCCATCGACGCAGATTGTGTTGACCACCGATGCATTGGACATAGCGGTGGGTGTGGTGCTGGGACAGTGAATCTCGGGTGTCTGGCAACCGCTCACCTTTTTCAGCAGTACACTACGAGACAGCGAACGCAATTACAGCATTTTTGACAGAGAGCTACTAGTCCTCCACCTGGCGACCCGTCATTTCCGTTTTTTTCTCGAGGGTCGTAACTTTACCGCATACGTGGACCACAAACCCTTGACATTTGCAATGTCCAAAGTTTCTGATCCATGGAGTGCGCGCCAGCAGCGCCAGTTGGCAGCCATTTCTGAGTTTACCATGGACATTCAGCACGTGGCTGGTAAGTCCAATTGGTAAGTCCAAAATCTGGCATTGATATTTTACATCACAATAGAGAGGAAAATCTGGCATTGATATGTGACATCACAATAGAGAGGAGAATCTGGTATTGATATGTGACATAACATCAGAGACGCATTGATATTTGAAATCACAGTAGAGAGGCGAATCTGGTATTGATATGCAGTGTTGGGCAAGTTACTTTGAAATAGTAATTCAATTATAGTTACTAGTTACTTCTTCAAAAAAGTAACTGACTTAGTAACTGAGTTACAATATTCTAAAAGTAATTAATTATTTGGAAAAGTAACTATTGCGTTACTTAAAAAAAAAACAAAGAACGTTTAACCCTCTGGCGTCCAAGGTATAATTGGCCATTTTTTTACTACTCTTGATTTTCTCTCCACATTTTACCTTTAAAAACTATTTACTTTGCCTTGTTTGGTATCATTCTTTTTAGCGCAACCTCACGTGCCTGAATTTACAGTTATGTTCTCATTTTGTCATACTGTATAACCAGAATTGATCTAAAATCAGACAAAAAACATAAAATCACAGTAGAAAAAGTTATATTTTTACTGTAACAACCATAAACATGTTTAATGAATCATATTTCATAACTTCAAATGCAAATATTAATTGTCAATTTTAAAATGCTATGCACAAGTTTTGCAGACAAAGTTATTTGCATCCCTTTTGTTGATCTCTTCATATTTTATATTTTTACATTATTTACATGTGATCTTTTATATTGTGTACATTGTCTATTGATTTTATTGTTTATTTTAATATTTATGTACAGCGCTTTGTGATGGTCTATCTGTGAAAAGCGCTTAATAAATAAAGTTTACTTACTTACTTACTTACTTACTTACATTTACCTTTTACCCTTTTTTTAAATAACCATTTCAAACTATTTACAGAACAATCAGCTGTTCTTCAATAAGATGCCACACAAATTATTTGTGCCACTCCAAAAAAATCATTTCTGTCCACTATAAAGGAGAACATCACAGCCTGATACCTGCAGGTCTGACAGCAGCAGGTGTATCACCTCTGTTTCTACCTGGAGACAGCAGTCGCCTCATTGTTCTGACACACAACAGAAAACTATCCACAACACTACACACTAACTACACAAGACAACAAAACACACTAACCAAACACGCTAAACGTCACAAATCTCACATCTCAAAACTCGCTCTCTCTCTTTTCCTGCTCTCTCTCTTTCTCTTTCTCTCTCTCCCTCTCTCTTTCTCTCTCTCCCTCTCTCTCTCTCTCTCTCTCTCTCTTTCTTTCGACGTCACTCCTAAAACTTTTTTTTGTTTTGTTTTTTTGCTCATAAGCAGAGAGTGCTTGCTAGCGCTAACCTGGCGAAACTATTGAGGAAAAAACGCCGCGTATATATTGTTTATCATGACTCTGGTTTTACATGGCCTATCAACACAATTTAAAAACTGGCACCTTGTTGCTTTGTCTTTAAGTGGTCATGTGATTGACTTACCACGACTACTTTATTCTTCCTCAGTCAAACAGCAGCACTCATGCGATTGTTTTGCCTCCTTAGCTCCAGGTGTTGTGCTAGACAGCGATCGTGATTGCCGTCCGCGGGAGCGCGCAGCTGCTTAAAGCTGTAGCGTCCAGATTACTTACAGCTACTTCCGTGCAACTGATATAAGATGCGGTAAGCTGAACACAGCTTCAACCGTCTGTTTGTTGAAAATTAGTAACGGACCGCGTTTCCTTTTTAGTAACTGTAACGCCGTTGTAACGATAGGAATAGTAATTAGTTAGATTACTCGTTACTGAAAAAAGTAACGCCGTTAGTAACGCCGTTACTTGTAACGCGGTTATTCCCATCACTGTTGATATGTGACATCACATCAGAGACACGAATCTGGCAGTGATATTTGAAATCACAGCAGAGACGCGAGTCTGGTATTGATATGTGATATCACATCAGAGAAGCGAATCTGGCATTGATATTTGACAGCACAATACAGAGGCGAAGCTGGTATTGATATTTGACATCACGATAGAGAGGCGAATCTGTCATTGATATTTAAAATCACAGTAGAGAGGCGAATCTGGCATTGATAAGTGACATCAAATCAGAGACGCGAATCTGGCAGTGATATTTGAAATCACAGCAGAGACGCGAGTCTGGTATTGATATGTGACATCACATCAGAGAGGCGAATCTGGCATTGATATTTGACATCACAATAGAGAGGAGAATCTGTCATGGATATTTGACATCACAGCAGACACGCGAGTCTGGTATTGATATGTGACATCACAGTAGAGAAGCGAATCTGGTGTTGATATGTGACATCACAATAGAGAGGCGAATCTGGCATTGATATTTGAAATCACAGCAGAGACGCGAGTCTGGTATTGATATGTGACATCACATGAGAGACGCGAATCTGGCATTGATATTTGAAATCACAGTAGAGAGGCGAACCTGGTGTTGATATGTGACATTACAATAGAGAGGCAAATCTGGTATTGATATTTGACATCACAATAGCGAAGAGAATCTGGCATTGATATTTGACATCACAAAAGAAAGGCGAATCTGTCATTGATATTTGACATCACAGCAGCAAGGCGAATGTGGTATTGATATTTTACATCACAATAGAGAGCCAAATCTAGCATTGATATGTGACATCACAATAGAGAGGAGAATCTGGCATTGATATGTGAAATTACAACAGAGACGCGAGTGTGGTTTTGATATGTGACATCACATTAGAGACGCGAATCTAGCATTGATATGTGACATCACAGTAGAGAGGCGAAACTGGCATTGATATTTGACATCACAGCAGGGACGCGAGTCTGGTATTGATATGTGACATCACATTAGAGATGCGAATTTGGCATTGATATTTGAAATCACATCAGAGATGCGAGTCTGGTATTGATATGTGACATCACAGTAGAGAAGCGAATCTGGTGTTGATATGTGACATCACAATAGAGAGGAGAATCTGGCATTGATATTTGACATCACAATAGAGAGGCGAATCTGGCATTGATATTTGAAATCACAGCAGAGAGTCGAGTTTTTCATTGATATTTGACATCACACAAGAGACTCAAGTCTGGTGTTGACATTTGACATCACAGCAGAGACGTGATTCGAGTATTGATATTTGACATCACCGCAGAGAATCTTCTCTGGTATTGATATTTGACATCACAGCAGAGAATCTTCTCTGGCATTCATATCTGACATCACAGTAGAGACTCGAGACTGGAATTGATATTTGACATCACAGTAGAGAGTTGAGTCTGGTATCGATATTTGACATCACAGTAGATGTGCAAGTCTTGAATTGATATTTAACATCACAGTATAGAGTCGAGTCTAGTATTGATATTTGACATCACACCAGAGAGTCGGGGCTGGTATTGATATTTGACATCACAGTAGAGAGTCGAGTCTAGCATTGATATTTGACATCACAGTAGAGAGTCGAGTCTGGTATCGATATTTGACATCACAGCAGAGAAGCGGTGGAATAAGAGAGAAACAAACAGTTTAATCCACAATTAATTTATCGTGTATATCTTGCTAATAACCTGCTACTAAACAGACAGGAACATATTTGAGTCTGAATTCCCGGAATACCGACTACAGACGGCCCACATGTCTGATCTTGTTTGTTGGAGACCGTACTTTCAATTTGAGTCCTTGTTTTTTATGGAAGCCCTAATCAAAATGGCTTTAGAAGAAAATTACAAACAAAAATCTGTAAAAAGAGTTGACAGTGACTCTCTAAATGGTCAGCATTATTACAGACCCTTTCACACTAGAGGCCTGTTTGATTTAATTTGTTCGAATCAGACTATGTTGTTTAACAGACGTGATGACAAGACATTTGAGGTGGCACAGAGCTTAAATCTTTTCAGCCTCTTTAGGAGGAGATCGCTGTTCTTGTTCAGGTTGATTTCATTCAGTTTTTTGTTTTTGTTTCACTATTACTATTAAAAAAATTCGAAAGCTATTTTTCAACAAAATATGTAACTTTGTGCAGTTTTAAGTTGATATTTGGATGCAGGAAGTTCATTCTAAAATTAAACTTCTTTTTAATATGACAATCATAAAAAAGAAGAAAAAACAACCCAAATGACAATCCTTGTACCTTTGCCTTCTCTGAATCATGGACAAAACACAAAATTGCAAAAATCTTTTCCAATACAATAAATTAACAACATTTTCTTGTATTATTTCACACATAGCATTTTAGTCCCACAATAATCATGGAAAAGAAAAGTAGCAGATACACTGCTCCCCCTTGAAGTTCTCTAAGCACGAGAGACAGACCAAATTTTGTAAAGTGAGTGAGTCGCTGTGCTGGCCTGACAGAGTGCATTGAGAGCTCAGACCTATAAGTGAAAGCAACATAGTCAGCAGGCTGGACTTTAAATAACATGGCGTTACTCCACCAACAAACTGTGACTTGCAGTGACAGGCAGCTGGGAAGCCTGAACCAGTCGCTGCCCAGTGTTGAAATAGAAATGTTATTACAAAGCTCAAAAACATGGTTACCTTCTCTGCAGTTCTGATGACCTTCTGGAGTCTCTTCTTATCAGTTGTTGTGCAACCGGTGTACCACACGGGGATGGCGTGCACCTGCACACTCTCGATTGTGGCACGATAGAAGGAGACTAGTAGGTCAGACTGCTGCCTGTTCCATCTCAGGACCCTCAGGAAACGGAGGCACTGCTGGGCAGATGACACCATCAGAGTGGTGTCGTCTGCAAATTTGATGATGATGTTGCAGGGATGCGTTGGGGTGCAGTCACTGATGTAGATGGTGTATAGTAGAGGACTCAGCACATATCCCTATGGTGAGCTAGTGCTGAGTGACAGGGTGGATGATCTCTGGTTGCCAACCTTGACAGATTGTGATCGGTCTGTAAGAAAGTTTTTGATCAGCTTGACTATGAAGATGTCTGGGATGATGGTATTAAAGGCCGAGCTGAAATCAATGAAGAGCATCCTTACTGAAGTCCCAGGGTTCTCTAGGTGATGCAGAGTGGAGTGGAGGGCAGTGGAAATTGCGTCTGTGGGTCTGTAGTCATTGAGGCCACTGATGGTGGTGGACTTGGGGACTGGGACTATTGTTGCTGATTTCAGGCAATGAGGGACAGTGGCATGTGGCAGGGATAACATTCAATTCAGCAAACACTCTTTTTCTTCATGCAAGGTCAAAGGACTTACAAATGTTTCTCCCACGTTTACAAAGCAAGAGCACCAAATTAGAGTGTTGTGTTTGTATGTTTTCATGGTAGTGTATAAAAAAAAAGTCCCAGTTTTGACCTGGTGATTTTCGATGCTTAATTTTATTGGCTTTAAGAGGATATATGAGACAGCATAGCAAGAGATACAGTATAGACAGTTACTGTAAAAAAAAGAACAACAATCCCATTTTCTTTTCTTATACATGTATAGTACATGTACATTATTTATTTGTGCTTTACCCAGCAGGCCATATTAAAAGAACTTTGACTATACGGTATTGGGCCACAATGTTAAAAAAACACTTACTGGTGATTAACACTGGCCGTTTTGTTACAATGCAATTTTTTGGTGGGTAACCTGGGGTCCCGGCATTCATGTGGTTCTTATGTTGAGCCATTGTTCCAGATCAACTGACAACACAGCACACCTCCGTAGTATATTTAAAAAAACGATATTTGACAAATGTAAAGGTTGGTGCAATGACAGAGATAGTTCTGTTTTCTGATCTTTAGACTGAATAAAGATTTCTCTGAGGTCAAAACGGACATGCGTTGATAGTTTTTGCAGGAATATATTTATCTGTGTTAGTCAGTCTATTTGCTGGGAAGAAAAGCCCACTAACAATGGCATAAATAAAAACAATAATTGCAGTATAACCGTGTTATTAAGTAAAAATAATATTCAGCACCAGGTGTATTTTAAATCAGACAATACTGACTGGATTGTGTGTTCAATTCATGAAGCGGTAACTAGATCTGAAATGTCATTTGGCATGTCTCAGTACTGAACATAACAGCAAAATGATCCCTGTCATCATACACTTCCTCCAAAATATCTCGACTTTTATTAACATCCACTTACAAGTTTCTTCTACAAACTTGTAAGTGGATGTACTAGTACTTTATTTTGAGTGTGCATCAGGATAAAGTAACAGTACCTGATTTCTTTGGAATTTAAAGGTACTTTTCGACATAACCAACTGTGAACTTTTATGTTCAGATACTGATACTCTTAATTAGTTTCATATGTTTCATTTACTATAAAGAAGCATATTCCTCAGTGACAGCATGATCATGTTCCAACACATCATCAAATCTATTGTTTGCGCAGCTGCTGACTGTGGTTTACACCATTTCAATCTTTTGTTTTCTTAGGTTTTGATTACAACAAACAGAGTAAGAAAATCACTTGAAAGAGCGCTCCATAGCATTCTAGTCCCACAATAATTATGGAAAAGAAAAGTAGCAGATACACAGCTCCCCCTGCAAGTTTTCTAAGACCTTCCTACATATGCAGAACTTCCCACCACCTACAAAATGCTTACATGTGAAGAACTATGCTGGGATTTTATTGTCACATGATCACTGACAAACTAGCTTTGGCCATTTTAACTGCTCGTATGAATGATAAATGGACTGGTTCTTATATAGCACTTATTTAACACTCTGAGCACTCAAAGCGCTTTGCACAACCTGCCTCATTCACGCATTCACACCCATCTAAACAAGCACTTTTTTCTATGTAAGTGCTTTCTATCTAACATTCACACATGTATATGAAGAGAGCGTCATGTAGAATCAGCCTCCAGCGCAGTGATAGATGTCTCTGATGTCTTTGTGCTCCTTCTCTCCGCTTCTCTGTTTTGTAAAATACAAAGCAAAGTTCTTAGCATATCAATACAGAGCTACCAAACCAGGGTGAACAATGTTTTTCTTCAAGGGGTCAAATTGACTCAGGATCAGTGGAAATGCAGTAAGTGGAACAAATCAGAAATTACTGTTTGTTTGTTATTTTAAAAAGCTCAATTTTTGTTTCACTTTTGTTCTATCCAGAAATGTAGATTCTGTAACAGTAAGGCAAGAGTGCCAGCTCCTTGTGAGTTAATTAAGAAGCACTACTTGTTGTCTGAAGTTAGGTGATGTTAATATTAATTCTAGAAATGTTACAATAAGGGGAAGTGATGACGATTTGTGTAGTTCACTATTGGACAACTCAGTGTAGTTAAACTCACCAAGCAGGAACAGGAGACCTGAAGCTTTTCCAGGACTACTGGCTCTCCACCACCTGTTATTCAAACACAGGCTTTTTAAAGTGCCTCCAAAAAGTATCTTAAGAAGGTAATCAGAAACAACTGACTGCTAACTACCACATTTTGAAAACAAGGGGCAGCATTTTCACAGTGACAATGTTGCTACTGCTGTCGTTTTTTTTACTTTTGATGTTGGTTTTTAGCCCTCAGTTAATCAAGGTCAACACTGGACATAAAAATATCTTTTTAATATGTAGCCTGGTTATATAAAAGTTGTTGCACCACCTTGTGGTACAAATTTGTTCAACATGGAAGCACAGTCCTCTTGATATGGCACAATATCTCTTTAACACACCTTGTTGTTTCTCCACATTATTTTGATAGCTTTAAGCTAATTTTGGATCATCCTGAACTACTATTAAACCACTATTCATAAAAAGTGCTCTCAGAAAATTTGCCAAGGAATTTAAAAAGAGCAATTCACTCCTTTGTAGTAATGTTGACATCACCACACTGAGAGCAATGGTGCCCAACACTGGGCCAGCCCAGAATCTATTTGACACCTCGGCAAAATTTGCAAACATGGAGTGATTCTTAAGACCCTCTAGTGAAAAAGAGAACATTGATATTATCTCTGACCTTGAGGATTACTTGTGCTTGTCCAGATAACCCTTCTCCCTCCATATCTGCTGCCTGTACTGTCAGAGTGTACTGTGGATATTTCTGTTGGAAGAGAAATATAATGAGTTCAGCTCATCAACCAGTAGGATTAAACATTCTATCATCAGTTTGTATCCAAAACAGACTCTAGTGAGATACTTCTCATTTTAAAGTTCAGTGGAATATGCTAACTAATTTCTGTTTACATAGAACTAACAGTGTTATGTGACAACATCCCAGCAGAACAAAGTTTTCAAGCTGATTATTAGCAACAGGAACATGTGGAATCGAGCTTTTTTCTGAAACCAGAAAAAATGATAGAGCTGACAGACACTTCGATATTTGGTACATTTTAATGTTGCAGATTCATCTAATGCTATAATGCTATCCACCCTATAAGCTAACCACTAACTGTGCGGTAGCATAGGCAGAATGAGAGCCAGGGAGTTTATTTTCCAGTTGCACTCAGAAGAGACAGTTTTATTTTATTTTTGAACTTATATCTTTGAGACAGCACCGGATCATATTTAACTTTGTCTACAATGACACATGTGTTAGCCTACTTGAATTAATGGACATAAGTGGACAGATATCATCTGAACAGGTCAAATGGAATGAAGTCGTGATATTTTCCTGCTTCTTTGATACAATTTGCTGTTTGTTCAAGCTGTTTTTAATTTGTTAAAAAGGGGTACAGGGGGAAAAAAGTTACAACTGCCAACTCAATAGTTGTTCTTTTTTTTTTCTAAAATCCCTTGTGCGCCGGTCATAAGCGGGTCCCCTTATCCCAAGCTGGCCAGTGTGCTTACTGTCACTGAATGCGTTAGAAGGCTAACCTCTCTGTCCAGTCCAGTACCAGCAACTCTGATGGCTCCAGTAACTGAGTTGATTTCAAACATGTTGTCACTGGGCAGCTGCGGGTCCTGGCTCAGAATACTGTAACGGATATCTGAGTTGGCATTATCTGGTTCATCAGCATCTGTAGCCTCGACCTTAATCACTTCAGAACCTGGAGAGAAAGAATTCAGAAGTAGGAATTAAGAACAGTCATTCAGGCTTTGTTTATCTTTTATTCACAGTCAGTGTTTAGACTGTACACACCCCACTTTACTGGAGTGAATTACTAGATCTTATCTTATAACCATTAGCAACCGACTCCTTTTTCTCCTTTAAAAGTGAAACAAGCAGACATGACAAGCAAGGTTTAAATTGAAGTCACTCTCAGTACCTTTTACTGAGTTTTCAGCAACTTGTCCCTCAAAGGTGTTTTGAGTGAAGACAGGTTTGTTGTCATTCTGGTCGATGACTTTAACTGTAACACTCATGACCTCCTGGTGATCTCCACTTTCTGCCACGGCATGCACTTGTAGCTGCCAACATACAATCATATTAAAATTATGTTGTTCAAAAAAGAATAAACAATGTACATTAATGCTTTTATTCATCATAATAGGAACATTTTGGGGCTTTATTGGATAGAGAAAGTGTAGATAGACAGAGAGAAGGGAAGACATGCAGCAAAGGGCTGCGGATCATACTCAAACCCACGCCTGCTCACTCCCTAAGCTAAATGAGCACCCACATATTATGCTTTTATGGAAAAAGAGGTATATAAATTATTGTATCTATAATTATGATCTGATCATACATTTATAGTACAGTATGTGACTCTGAAAAGTGCCATTCTTCATAAAACACTTGCCTTAGGAACTTCAAATATATTTTGATTATACAGCTTGTGCACTATGAAACTTCTTTAGTAAGATTATAGTGTTTACTTCACTGAAAAGTATCATTTCTCTTTTTTTCACTTTGCAAAATAATTCCCAAGATAAAATGTTTAAAAAGGAGGGATGTCAATTTCCTTTTCCTCCTTTTACACAAACAGCCAACTTTGATCTCAAGTGGGCCATGGCCAGTGAAACTCCCGTTTCTGCCAGTGAAGTTTAACTACACATTTAGCCCCTGAGACACATCAACATAAGAAAAAACACAATTTTAGCTGTACTTCTTGGTTTTTCTACATGACAAAGAAATTCTGCTGTAGTAAGTTAAAAAAGATCTGTCAGCACAACTCTTTGAGCTTAAATTATTAGAAAGACTTCTGACAGCTCATTGCTCAGACTATGTTTTAATTATAAAACAAAAGGTTATAATCTATTTTCTTACAAAAAACTACCATAAATATCTTTAGTAGATAGTGAAAAAATACACACTTTCCTGTTATTTTTCTATGACTTAATACTTTGATTGCTAGATTAGTTAATCATGTTTGTAATTTCAAGTTTCTAAGTTGTTTAATTTGTTCCCTTTCATGTCTAGTCTGTTGTAGCCTTGTCTGTGTGTCCTCCCTAGCATCCCCTATATGTAGTCAGTCTTGTCTCCATATCTGTTCCCTTTCTGTCTGTGTGTCGAGTTTATGTTCTATTTTGCCAGTCCCAAAAAATTGATTGTGTTCATCTGGACGTAACATTTTTAGTTGAAGAAATGTTGGCCATGAGTACCATTCAGAGAGAGTTGGGGAATGGCTGCAACCACAGCACTGTAAAATGGTGACAGATGGTGGACAGAGAGGACGCTGGTTTGAGCGCGGAGTCAAGGCGCCTGTTTATGTGAACCACCTCTGAACTGAAGAGGGGGCCTAAGGTCTGTCACTGCAAATTCATTTGTATTTTAATTTAGATTCAAAAAGCATTTACATTCTGATGCAGTAACATTATTTTATCCTTATGTTAATACATCAATAGATTCAGTTACCTTTGCATAAAAATAGCTGGTAAAATTGTCTTTCAAATGGTCCAAGAGTACATTTCAGAGCTTGTACTTTTTCACTTTCACTTAAGTAAAGAGATTCATTCAGTACTTTTACCTTTACTTGAGTATTTTTAACACAAGTATCTGTACTTCTACTCAAGTAAATGATGTTTGTACTTTTGTGACCGCTGCTTAATGGGAAATTTATTAGCTTGTCATAGAAATGACAATGAGACACCAGGACCTTCAAATAATCATCATGTGGATTAGAGCTGGAATTGTTCACACAGTATTGTCATATATGTAGCTTCCAGTTTACCATCCATATCTCCAACTTGTTCCTGTTTTATTTTTTTTCCAGGCTGTAAGCTTGAGTTGTGCATTTTTTTTTAAAAACAAACAAAACAAATACCACCCGCTGTCTGTCCTTCCTGCTTTCATGGCATATCACATGTTTGTTTGAATGGTAAAATTGGCTAAGTTGACAACATCTTCTGGATAGATACTCAAGATTGTGCTGATTAGTTTTTCGACCAAGAAGGAAGAAAAACAGAGCCCCATATTACAAAATTTACTTTACCTTATAATGAGCTGCTTCCTCTCTGTCGACTGGCTGTGTGACATACAGACTGCCAGTGTCTCTATCCATGGTGAAAAGGGCAACAGGAGGCTGATCAGCTCCTGGACCAGAGATGCTGTAATGTAAATTCTGCTTTTGATGTTCATCAGACCGTATCTAGACAAAACACACCAGGATTAGGTTAAACCACTCTCACTGACTACAGTTGTAATATTGCACAACAACTATTGTAAAGTGGTTGTGCAGAGGTCTTTGGCTGCACTTAAAAAATAGAATGGTCACCATTGTAACAAACTGTTGCTCTAAAGATTCAACTTGGCTGCCCAAAGAAACAAGACAATTAATCTTTGTCTAAAGTTTACACGATTAGGAAATAACTCAGAAGGATCAAATACAATCAACAAATATAACATTTGCAGAGTTACTGCTGAGCAAACCATCCTGTGCAGAGACAAAAGTCTGAAGTCTAGTTCAGAATCAGATTCTCTTACTTCAATTAACTTAATAGGATAGGGTCCTCTGTTGTTCTCAGTGAAGAAAACATCTGGAAAAACGCGTGCAGTATTTGGTTCCACATTACTGCCACTGTCAGGAGCATTGCTGCTGCCATCTGTCACCGTGAGAATTACTTTTCCTTGTGCAGAAAGACCTTCTCCCGCCATATCTGCTGCTTGTACTGTCAGAGTGTACTGTGGATATTTCTGTTAAGAGACAGGGACTGTTAAGGTAGATCAGCTCATCAACAGGAAGGAAGAGACACTGACATCAGTTTACAGACTGTAACACAGCCTTCAGACTGACTAAAGCTCTTCATCTATGAAGGCTGATTCTGCTGAAAAGCTGAAGCTAAACTCATTTAATATTTTGCTTATGACAAACACTTGCAAAAATGATGCTGTTGAGATGCTTGGCCAAACTTTTTAAAATAAAGTATTCCTTGACCATTTGGCACGAGGCTGTTTGTTTTTACTCTGTGAAGTCAGTCTCAAAGAGTTCTACGATGCTGCACCAAAAACAGATTGCTCTGATCTCCAGTAGTCTGCATGGAAGACACTGACTTGTCTGACAAACTATTTGCTAAGTATGAATTGTGTGTCCAGAAGTATGACACAAACCAGAAATATAGACAGATAAACTATACCTATACTTTAGAGGCTGTGTCAAGTTTCACTAAAAACCCAAAACATGTTTTTTGCAGCACCCTCTTTGACTGATTTCTAGTAGTGACAGGCAGACTATTGATCCTGATTCATTATAAAATGTTTTTCAGCCCGTAGGTGTAAAAGGACACTTGTGTGTTAAATGTGTTTAACAAGTCTTACCTCTCTGTCTAATCCTCTACCAGTGACTCTGATGCTTCCAGTAACTGGGTTGATTTCAAACATGTGGTCAGTGGGCAGCGGTGGGTCCTGGTTCAGAATACGATAGCGGATGTCTGAGTTGAGATTATCTGGCTCATCATCATCTTTGGCCTCAACCTTAACCACCTCTGTGTCTGAATTGGAGGAAGTCAGAAAAAAGGTAAGCAAGAGCATAAGTGTCTGAAGGTCTTCACACTGCTTCATTTACGAGATTTACTAAATAAAACGGACGTAATGCAAAAGTCTGCTAATTTCTTTCCGACCCAACACATACCCAGCTGAATTTGGTGTCATTCTGATTTTATGAATATCTTAAGATTCATTAAATATAGTGGATAAGAATTATAAACAGGAACCAAAGAAAACTACCTAAGAAGTCCAGAGACAATAAGGTTTCTATACATACCGATGGCCGTGGCCTCAGCAACATTTGCGTTGTACTCCACCGTAAAATAAGGTTTGTTGTCGTTCTGGTCGATCACATTGACTATAATCTCCATGGGATCCTCAGCTTGTCCTGCTCCATCAGCCACAGCATGTGCTAGAAACTACACAGAAGATTTTAACATGTTTCATTTAGAAAGTTTTAGATTCACCTTTAAATTCATTACATTATCTCTACACCTTCTATCTACACACAATACAAACAAGTCAAAGATTTCATTGTTATTGGTGACTGTTGCCACCGTGTTACCGTGTAACTGGCCGTTTCCTCTCTGTCGAGTGGTTGTATTACATACAGATTGCCAGTCTGTTTGTCCATTCTGAAACGATCAACAGGAGGCAGATCAGCTCCAGGACCAGTGATGCTGTAAAAGAGCTTCCTTGCTTTATCTTCATTAGAGCGGATCTGGACAAAAATACAACAGAACTGAGTTAAATCCCTGACTTCAACAAAAGTTAGTGTTGAACAACAGCTACAGCAAAGAGGTGCGTGAGGTAGAAGGCAGGTTACAATTTTCTACATGCTGTTATCAGGATTGTTTGAAAAACAAGACAGTCCCCTTAATCTTTTAATTACCATCCTCCATCCATCCATCCATTTTCTTCCACTTTATCCGGGGCCGGGTCGCAGCAGCAGCCTAAGCAGAGAAGCCCAGACCTCCCTCTCCCCAGCCACCTCCTCTAGCTTATCCGGGGGAACACCAAGGCGTTCCCAGGCCAGCCGAGAGATATAATCTCTCCAGCATGTCCTGAGTCTGCCCCGGTGCCTCCTCCCGATGGGACATGCCCGGAACACAGGAGGCGCCCAGGAGGCACTCCTTTCAGATGCCTCAGGTGGCTCCTTTCGATGTGGAGGAGCGGCGGCTCTATTCTGAGCCCCTCCCGGATGGCTGAACTTCTCATCCTATCGCTAAGGGAGAGGCCAGCCACCCTTCGGAGGAAGCTCATTTCCACTGCTTGTATCCACAATCTCGTTCTTTCGGTCACTACCCACAGCTCATGGCCATAGGTGAGGGTAGGGGCGTAGATCGAACGGTAAATTGAGAGCTTCGCTTTTACGCTCAGCTCTCTCTTCACACGACGGACTGGTGTTGCGTCCGCATCACTGCGGTCGCAGCACCAATCCATCTGTTCATCTCCGGCTCCCTTCTCCCATCACTCACAAACAAGACCCTGAGATACTTGAACTCCTCCCCTTGGGGCAGGAACTCATCCCCGACCCGGAGTGGGCACTCCACCCTTTTCCGGCTGAGAACCACATGGCCTCAGATTTGGAGGTGCTGATCCTCATTCCTGCTGCTTCACACTTGGCTGCGAACCCTTCCAGTGCGAGCTGGAGGCCATCACCGGATGAAGCCAACAGAACCACATCATCCACGAAAAGCAGAAATGACATTCTGAGGCCACCTAAGTGAAAGCCCTCTGCCACTTGGCTGCGCCTAGAAATCCTGTCCATAAAAATTATGAACAGAATCGGTGACAAAGGGCAGCCCTGGTGGAGCCTATCACCAACCGGGAACTAGTCCGACTTATTGCCGGCAAAGCAAACCAAGCTCTTGCAACGGTTGTATAGGGATTGAATGGCCCCTAGCAATGGGCCAGACACCCCATACTCCCGCAGCACCTCCCACAGGACACCCCTAGGGACACGGTCGAATGCCTTCTCCAAGTCCACATGAAACACATGTAGACTGCTTGGGTAAACTCCCATGCGCCCTCAAGTATCCTTGAGAGGATAAAGAGCTGGTCCAGTGTTCCGCGACCAGGAAGAAAACCGCATTGTTCCTTCTGTGTCTGAGGTTCGACTAGCGGACGAACTCTCCTTTCCAGCACCCTGGCATAGACTTTCCCAGGGAGGCTGAGGAGTGTGATTCCCTTGTAGGTGAAACACACCCTCCGGACCCCCTTCTTAAAATTGGGGACCACCACCCCGGTCTGCCAGTCCAGGGGTACTGCCCCTGATCTCCACACAACATTGTAGAGCCCTGTCAGCCAGGACAGCCCTACAACATCCAGAGCCTTCAGAAACTCAGGGGGGACCTCATCAACACCAGGGGTTCTGCCACCAAGGAGTTGTTTAACTGCCTCAGTGACCTCGCCCCCGGAAATTTGCAGGTCATCCCCCTCATCCCCAGACTCTGCTTCCTCCTCGAAAGATGTGTCAGTGGGATTAAGGAGGTCCTCGAAATATTCCTTCCACCGCCCGACAATTTTCTCAGTCAAAGTCAGCAGCGCCGGGCCAGCACTATACACAGTGCAGGTACAGCACCACTTTCCCCTCCTGAGATGCCTGACGGTTTGCCAGAATCTCTTCGAGGCAGTCCGAAAGTCTTTTTCCATGGCCTCTCTGAACTCCTCCCACACCCAAGTTTTTGCTTCAGCCACTGCCCAAGCCGCATTCCGCTTGGCCTGTCGGTACCTGTCAGCTGCCTCCGAAGTCCCACAGGCTAACCAAGCCCGATAGGACTCCTTCTTCAGCTTGGTGGCTCCTTTCACCTCTGCTGTCCACCATTTGGTTCGGGGATTACCACCATGACAGGCACCAACCACCTTGCGGCCGCAGCTCAATTCAGCAGCTTCGGCAATGGAGATGCTGAACATGGTCCATTTGGACTCAACGTCCCCCGTCTCCCTCGGAATGCTGTTGAAGCTCTGCCAGAGGTGTGCGTTGAAGATCTCACGGACTGGGGCCTCTGCTAGGCGTTCCCAGCACACCCTCACTACGCGTTTAGGTGAACCGGGTCTGTCCAGCGTCCTTCGCCACCACCTGATCCAACTCACCACCGGGTGGTGATCAGTTGACAGCTCAGCCCCTCTCTTTACCCGGGTGTCCAGAACTTATAGTCGCAGGTCTGGTGATACAATTACAAAATCGATCATCAACCTGCGCCCTAGAGCGTCCTGGTGCCACGTGCATTTATGGACACTCTTATGTTCGAACAAGGTGTTTGTTATGGCCAAACTGTGATTTGCACAGAAGTCCAATAACAAAACACCGCTCGGGTTCAGATCAGGGAGGCCATTACTCCCAATCACGCCCCTCCAGGTCTCGCTGTCATTACCCACGTGAGCATTGAAGTCTCCCAGTAGGACAACAGAGTCTCCAGGTGGAGCACCTTCCAGCACCCCACCCAGGCAATGTTCCCTCTAATTTTTCATGTGTCTGAGCGAACACACAAACTCCCTGAGCGGTCCCTTGGACCACTGTGAGCAACAGCAGATGTGTGCATTGTGGTCACGCCAGCATTGAATCCATCCAAATTACATGGTTTATTAAAATAATCAAATTACAGCATTTACATTTATGTTAGACTACTTTTAATTAACAGCTTTAGCCCACTTACAATGAAAATGTAAAAAATCTTGTTCATGACCTGTGTAGTATGTTAACACTATTGGAAGGAAAAATAACTTGAACTATAATTTTGAAAACACAACTTTCTTTCTTTTTTTCTTTTTTTTTATAAAGCTCTGACTTGTATTATGAGTATGAGTCTGTGGTCTGGGAGAGAGTCCTGTAACTCTCTGTCTGCAAAATACAGTATATAATGACCAATGTTGGGCAATTAATTATATAGTTACTTCTTCAAAAAAGTAACTGAGTTATGCAAACAACAACTTTTTTTGCTGCTGTTTACTAAAAATGCAGCCAAGGTGTTTTAAATAAACATTTCAAACTATTTACAGAACAATCAGCTGTTCTGCATCAAATTTGATGCCACACAGATTATTTGTGCCACTCCAAAAAATAATTTCTGTCCACTATGAGATAAAGGAGAGCAACAGCCTGATACCTGCAGGCCTGACAACAGGAGATGTATCACTCCTGTAACACCTGTAACATTCAGTAGTCGCCTCATTGTTCTGACACACACAACAAAACTATTGACTACACTACACACTAACTACACAAGATTTGCGCTAAACGTCGCAAATCTCTCACATCTCAAAACACCGCCTCCTAACCACCCCCTTCCTATACAACTAAATGCCATGTTGCCATATCATTTTTTGATTGGTTGACATGGTACATTTTTCGACCAATAGGAAAGGGTGGGGTTTTTTGGTTTTGTTTTTGCTCACAAGCGGAGAGTGCTTTCAAGCGTTTTCCTTATAAAACGCCGTTTTTACCATTTCTTCCCGCATGTAAATATAAACAACGATAGTATTCAGGAAAAAAACAAACATTGCATATATTTTTATCATAACTCCGGTTTTACGTGGCCTATCAACACAATTTAAAAACTGGTATAAAGTCCACACTTTTTCCGTCAATTGTTCCGTCTGTCCTCCTCGCATCTCCAATGTTTGTACACGTTGTCATTAACGTGGCTTCACTCCACATCAGCCAGGCCGCTTTGCTAGCTAAAACACCGGTATCGGCACATAAGGACGCTGTCATGGCCTGTCAACAACGGTGATTAGCTGCGTATATACGAATGTGAATTGCATTATTGGCTGGACTATGGGATAAGGTGGCATTTTTCTAATCTCATACGGGAGCAGCCAGTCACTTACTGACTAACACTGCAAAATAGAATTGTTAAAGTATTCATTTTAATTTCAATTCAGGTTAGATTTTTTTTTGTGCGCAACGCAGATTTTCTGTGTGCAGAGACCGTGCCAGCAGTGCGCAATTGTGCACGTGCGCAGCTTAGAGGGAACATTGCACCCAGGGACTCTAAGAATGGTGGGTACTCTGAACTGCCACTCGGTGCATAAGCGCAGACCACAGTCAGGACCCGTTCCCCGACCCTAAGGCGCAGGGAACAAACCCTCTCATCCAGCGGGAAGAACCCCAATGTACAGGCAGCAAGCCGAGGGGATATTAGAATATCTCCAAAAGTTGATTCTGTTCATCTGGACGTAGCGTTTTGTGGGAGAAACGTTTCGTCACTTATCCAAGTGACTTCTTCAGTCTCAGCTGACTGCAGGTTTCCCCAAATCTTATAAACAGTACATTTGCATAATGACTGAAACCAGCCCACTGAAGGAACAATGGGCTGGGAGGTCAGTTCCTTAATCATAATTATGGAAATTCTCATGATCATTGATCAACAACCACTGACCAAAACCCACTGATCAAAGACTAATGATCAATGGTGTCAGGAGAGGATATTATACAATGTGATCAGCTATATGAAATGTATCTTTTATTTTATCATTAAGCACATGTTTATGTGACTTTTCACCTAGTAACTTGTGTGATGAACCTATGCAGCTACTAACCGCTTCCTGTCTTCAGAGAACAGAGAAGTGAAACCTCAGCTGTCTTACAAGAACATGGAAATGTAGAGAAGGGGAAAAACCCGCTGCTCTGAATGACGTTGTTACCTTTGTACACACACACACACACACACAGAAACATCGTGTATAAATAAAGAAACGCGGACGGTGACAAAGTGCGAGTCCATGAGTGTCTCCTGTGCGAGTGCTCTGTGACCGTCCTCGCGAGTTAAAGAAAATCTGCAGTGTTTGTGTGTTTTCTAACTCAGGTGTCTCAGCTGAACAAAGAACGGCAGGGTGATTTAGAGAATTCCCCTGTCAAATGGCCATGAGTACCATTCACAGAGAGTTGGGGAATGGCTGCAATCACAGCATTGTAAGATGGCGAAAGATGTACCCTTAGGCCCCCTCCTCGATTCAGAGATGGTCTTTCCCTTTTCACATAAATGGCCTCCAGCCCACTGAAGGAACAATGGGCTGGGAGGTCAGTTCTGTAATCATAATTATGCAAATTCTCATGACCATTGATCAACAACCACTGACCAAAACCCACTGATCAAAGACTAATGAACAATGGCCATGAGTACCATTCACAGAGAGTTGGGGAATGGCTGCAATCACAGCATGTTTGGCACAGCGTGTTTTGGGGTTTAAAAGCCACCGAGACCCGGTGTTTAGAAAAAATGCGTCTCAACTGCTCCGATACTCCTGACACATATGGGATCACTACAGGTTTTCGCTTGGGCAGCGGTTGTCCTTCTCTCCTGGATCGGCTGGAGCTTTCTTTAGGTGCCTTTCCAGCTTTGACAAAAGTCCAGCTGGGATAACCACATTTACTGAGGGCCTTCTTGATGTGCTGTTCTTCTGCCTCCCTGGCCGCTGTGTCAGTGGGGATGGTGTTCGCTCTGTGTTGTAGCGTCCTGATGACACCCAGTTTGTGCTCCAGTGGATGATGAGAGTCAAACCTTAGATACTGATTCATGTGTGTAAAACACGCTGCGCCAAAAATTGGTCCACCCCAAGGATTGGGTCCCCCGACACAAACAGAGTAAAATAGTGTACGCTGTTAAGTGCCAGGAGGATTGCCAGGATTTATACATCGGGGGAAACCAAACAACCTCTGGTGAAGCGGATGGCACAACACAGAAGAGCTACCTCGTCAGGCCAGGACTCTGCAGTCTATTTACACCTACAGGCCAATGGTCACCTCATGGTCAGTGGTTGTTGATCAATGGTCATGAGAATTTGCATAATTATGATTAAGGAACTGACCTCCCAGCCCATTGTTCCCTCAGTGGGCTGGTTTCAGTCATTATGCAAATGTACTGTTTATAAGATTTGGGGAAACCTGCAGTCAGCTGAGACTGAAGAAGTCACTTGGATAAGTGACGAAACGTTTCTCCCACAAAACGCTACGTCCAGATGAACAGAATCAACTTTTGGAGATTTACTTTCCTGGATGATTGAGAATGCATCAAGATGATATTAGAATACCCACCCCAGACCGCTGCATCTCACCAGGGGCAACTCCAGACTGAGACAGAGTCCAGCCCCTCTCCAGGAGCCTGGTTCCAGAGCCCAAGCCATGCATAGAGGTGAGCCCGACTATATCTAGCCGGTACCTCTCAACCTCACGCACTAACTCAGGCTCCTTCCCCACCAGAGAAGTGACATTCCATGTCCCTATTGCCAGTGTTGGTAGCCGGGGATCAGTCCGCCAGGGCCTCCGCTCCTGGCCGCCACCCGGCACATAATGCACCCGACCCCTACGGCACCTCCTGCGGGTGATGGGCCTGTGGGAGGATGGGCTCATGTCCCCTTTTTGGGCTGGGACCGGCCGGGCCCGAAGGGGCACCAGACGCTCGCCCTTGGCCACCCTCCCTGGGCCTGGCTCCAGGGCGGGGCCCCGGTAACCCTATCCCGGGCAGGGTAAACTGTTGCTTCGATGTTTTCCTCATAAGGGTCTTCTGAATTGCTCCTTGTCTGGTCCCTCACCCAGGAGCAATTTGCTATGGGAGACCCTACCAGGGGGCAAAAGCCCCCGGACAACATAGCACCTGGGAACCCTGGGACACACAAACCCCTCCACCATGATAAGGTAGCGATTCACATTAATTACAATAATGTATTTGATTAAAATGTTCTGATTGTTCAAATATGATATTTTCTTTAGTTGTTATAAAATAATGTGTGCCCCAGTCTCCAATGAGGAGAATTATTCCTCTGTTACACCACAAGAGGGAGCATCTCCTGAAATGAGCAGCTCTGGTGGGAGTAAACAAGTCAGGCCACTCACCATGAGGCAGTGTGCCTAACAAACGCTGTGTGAGACTGTGTACAAACCTGTAACTATGTGCTAAGTCCATATAGTTGCAGAATATACAGTAAAGGCAGACTCACAAAGCCACACTGGTTTCTGTTTCTTTTAATCTAAGTGTGCAACAGGTTCATTCAATCAGTCATCTTTTGATCTCTGAATAAGAAATTATTTTAAGAAGAAAAACAAATGGGTTTGCAGATTCCCTTTGTATCCAGTCTTATAACTGAGTTTTGTTGTGGCACACATGGGACAGTTTGCTCTCTTGCTGATCATCTAACTAATAATCAATGAAATCTCTCTGACTGCTGCTTATTTCAACAACCAAACCTGGCTGGTGTATTTCTGGAGACATGAGTAACTGCAGGTTAGTGGTTCTATTTTTGTCAAAATCTGTTCTCTGTTGTTGTTGCTGTTGTTTTTTGTTTTATAATTTTGTTTTACATTTATATGGATGTTTCCTGTTTGTTGTTGTTTCCTTAGATTCTTTGATTCAATAGTTCTTGTAACAAATAATGTGCCCATTGTGCACAGCCATGTTTTAACTGTTACAATCATGCACGAAAATTTTACAGTTCTTTTCAAAACAGTATTTTAATGATTGCCAAACCGTGTTGCTTTCAAGTGGCATTTCAAAATGACAGCTACAGGAAATGTGAAAAGGAGTATACCCACTGTAAAGAAAACCAAATGGAAAAGATCCTGTGGTGAAAACAAAAAATTGAAATACACTTTAGAATCAATTTTTTGACACAAGATAATTGAGGTCCCCTTACTTGAGCTACTTTTAAGGGATAGGTTCCTCTCTGATTCTCAGGAACATTTAATGGAGGAATGACCCAGTCTCTTTTCCTCCTCTTCAGTCCTTCACCAGGCTCGGGAAACTGCAGAACAGGCACCTGAGCATCAGCTGCATTCTGGGAAAACAAGCAGACATTTTATTTGATAGAAGAACACTTCCAGAAATGGATCAAGTGTAATGAGGAGGATGAGATACATTGGATGTACTAGGATTATGTTGACTGTCGAAGGTGACTGTAACAACAAGAGTAGCTCTGAAACCCACTAACTAAATGTAACCAACCCTTACATGTGCAGCCACACAGTGTTAAAGAGAAACAGGTCTTTGTGTCCAGAGCCTTGGTTTTTTATCCAAAATCATTAAAAAGGTACTTGAGATTTCATGCTCTAAATAAAGAACAGTACGATGTAAGTGGGATATTTTCTTTAAAAATAATTATTTTGAGAAGAAGAACAAATGGGTTGCCTTTTGTGTCTAATCTTACTGCTGAGCCCACTTTAATATAGTGATGCTCACCATGCTCACACTGACAGGAATGGTCAGTTTGCGGCCTTGTGAGTCCCAGGAGTGGATGAAGAAGTCATGGTGTCCTTCATGAAGAAAAACTGGTCTCTTTACCTGGAAGAAAACATTTTTTATAGATTTTTAAAGCTAAAATGTGACAAACATTCAGACTTTGTCAAAGTAAACAGAAAAATTCAGTGATGTTTGTTAGCAGTCTATGATACAGTGCTCAGTCTTCGAAGAAACTTTTGCTCCTTTTTAAATATGTTGCAACATTTCAGGAGGTTTCATGTCAGCAAAAGCTAAAATATCCTCAGAGCTAGAAACACTTGGAAAAATCCCACAGACACTATTCATCTAAGATTGTCAGTTATATATTGTTGCAGTACATTCAAATGTTTACTATGTTCTGTTTACCCACAAATATATATCTGTTTACCCACAAAACAGTACCAAGGAAGTCTTTGAATCTGCACTCACCATCAGTACACCATCGGTCTTTACTACAAAACGTTTGTCAGAGGTGTCGAACAGAAATCTTGTGCGATCTGTGCAGTCAGAGAAGCCCACTGAGAACAGAGAGAGTAGTTATTGTTTAATTACTGCAATTCATGAAGAGACAGAAAAATAAGTGGCATGTCTTAAATGCATAAGAACAGAAGTCATGAAAAATCAAAATCAAATAGAAGTTAAGAAATATCCTATGCTTATTAGCTCCATGAAGACTCAAGTATCAAAGCTGCAGTAAAATTGGTATTAGCTGATATCATGCCTGGTATTAGTTCAGCTACTCTATGAGTATGTTATCTGGTTTAACCTGCATATTTGCAAGCTGCTTTGAAACCAGCTTCAGGTTTGGTGAAGTGTGCACATGCGATGTGAGAATTTTTGTCATCAAAAACAAATATTTTGATTCATATATTTTTGGTATGGTGACGTAGTGGTTAATACTTTGGCTCACAGCAAGATGGTCTTGTGGTACAAACCCAGGAGCTCCAGGTGCAATAGTTTTCTATCACTGGTGAAAAATGTACTTGATTAAGTGAAAATTTCAGCCATGAAATTCTCAGCTATTTGAAATGTGCTACTTGCTTTTAACCTGTTGATGGCCTCTCAGAAACAAATCCCTACCAACTGCAACTTTAATTGCTACTAACCAATATACAACCATTTTCTGTTATTACCTTTGCCCAATACTGTGCCTTGTGTCAGGTAGATTCTCATCACACTGAAAGTGAGCTGATCCGACTGAAATCCAGGTACACATACTGGCTCCTCAGCAGTCACTAAATTTGGAGGCTTGGACAGAAGAAACAGCATTTTAATGGTTGCCACAAATGATTCAGATTCCTTTAAACAATTACTTGTGCATGCAGTTGTAGGTAGATCACCATTACATTAGAGTTTTCAAAAGTATCACCAAGCAAGGATAAAGACTTATCAGTGCTGTTACTTTCTGGTTCCCAGCAAAATAAGAAAAAAAAATGTTTATAAGTAGGACTTCTCTGGTGTAGGCACAGGGCGCAGGATGTTTAGTAAATTTGCACAGTGGAGGTTTGCAGCCAAACACAAAAAGGCTCGGATGAAGACACTAGCAAGAAAAGGGTGGAGTTACTTATCTTTTTATGACTTCATTTAGCACCTCACACTTTCCTCCCCTAATATATGCACTTGGAGCATTTTCAGTAGCTTGCCCAAGAACACTTGTGAAACATTCAGACTGTTTTTGTTGATGTTGTAAAGCAATTGAACGTAGTAAATCTGTCACGGCTGGGGTAGCAGTCGTGTGGTGTTGTGAGAATGAGGACCCAAAATGCAGGCATTGGCTGTGATTCGAGTGAGCTCTTTATTACAGGAGGTGAAAAACAACAAAACCGAGGATGGCAAGGACAGAACTAAAACATAGCCTGAACTGGGGAAAAACTAGACACAAACCTGAAACCATACAACCTCGGGATGAAGATCAGAAATGTCACGGAGAATGTTGGGCAGAGAGACGCAGAAATTTCACCAGGTTACACAGACAACGTGACAAGGAACACAGGCAGGCACACACTATAAACACGGGTGCACAGAAGTGGCCCGCAGGTGCGCGTGCGCTGTCAAAATAAAAGACGCGCACCAGATAAGAAGTTGCAATACACGTTTGCGTACATAAGATTTTCTGGAGGAGGACAGACATTTGTTTAGAACTCTTAAAGATGTCGAAGAAGCAAGCTCCTTTAAGCAATTACTTTGGTGTTCCTCCACCTCCACAGAAATGTCAGGAGTCCGAACCATAAAAGAAGCGCTTATTCTCGGAAAATAAAAGAATACGAGATGTGGTATTCTGCACGACATCTCTGTGCGTTTATCATTTGTTTGAAGCAAGCTCACCTCCTGCAACCATTTTTCTGACACGAACAGAGCAGAAGGGGAGGACACAGGCAACCAAAATCAGAAAAAACTAGAACACAAGATAGTAATAATACCAAACACAAAACGCTGGGTCAAACGACCCAGGACCATGACCAAATCAGTCTTATTTGTTATAATCTATCGTCCACCTGGGCCTTAGACAGAGTTTCTGTCTGATTTCTCAGACTTTTTATCTGATTTAGTGCTCAGCTCAGATAAAATAATTATTGTGGGTGATTTTAACATCCATGCAGATGCTAAAAATGACAGCCTCAACACAGCATTTAATCTGTTATTAGACTCAATTGGCTTCTCTCAAAATGTAAAAGAACCCACCCACCACTTTAATCACACTCTAAATCTTGTTTTAACATATGGCATAGAAACTGAACATTTAACACTGTTTCCTGAAAACCCTCTCCTGTCTGATCATTTCCTGATAACATTTACATTTACAATAATTGATTACACAGCAGTGGGGAACATCCATTGTTATCTTCCTCTATACCTTTTACCAACACAGAGCAGAACAGCTTCCTGAATGCTACTCCAACAGAGGTCGGTTACATTGCTAATACTTTTAAGTCTTCTAAGTATGACTCTGGATACTTGAAGGAGCGACCTCCCTGAACAGGGTCCGGTAACCATCACAGTGGCACACATCCATGAAAGGGTCTCCAGTATGAAGAGTTGGACAGCACCAGGGCCCGACATGGTTCACGCCTACTGGCTGAAGAATCTGACTGCACTCCACGAGCGTCTGGCAGCACAAATGAACCAGCTGCTAGTTAACGAGAGACACCCGGAATGGCTAACCGAAGGTCGGACGGTCCTGATCCCCAAGGACCCCAATAAGGGACCGGTCCCATCCAACTACCGACCAATAACCTGCCTCAGTACTACATGGAAGCGCCTGTCAGGCATCATATCGGCTAAGATGAACAGGCACATGGGTCAATACACGAGCGGGGCACAGAAAGGGATTGGCAAGAATACCAGAGGCACAAAACACCAGCTACTGGTAGACAGAACAGTCAGCCGAGACTGCAAGACCAGACTGACTAACCTGTGCACAGCCTGGATTGATTACAAGAAGGCCTATGACTCAATGCCCCACAGCTGGATACTGGAATGCCTAGAACTGTACAAGATCAACAGGACCCTAAGAGCCTTCATCAGGAACTCAATGGGGATGTGGCGTACAAAGCTAGAGGCCAACTCCAAGCCCATAGCACAAGTCACCATCAAGTGCGGGATCTACCAAGGAGATGCTCTGTCCCCACTGCTGTTCTGCATAGGCCTGAACCCCTCAGTGAGATCATTAACAAGACTGGCTACGGATACCGACTCACGGAACGGAGCGGTTGTCAGCCACCTCCTGTACATGGATGACATCAAGTTGTATGCCAAGAGTGAACGAGACATCGATTCACTGATATACACTACCAGGTTATACAGCAATGACATTGGAATGTCATTCGGACTGCAGAAGTGTAGTTGGATGGTAACAAAGAGAGGGAAGGTAGTCAGAACTGAGGGGATTGAACTACCAGAAGGCAACATTGCAGACATAGAGAACAGAGAACAGTTCGCTTATGGGATCCCGCAAGCGTTTAATGGGAACCATGAAGAGGCCGCTAGAAAAGCTGCAACCACCAAGTACCTGCAGAGGGTCAGGCAAGTCCTGAGGAGTCAGCTGAACGGTAAGAACAAGATCTGGGCCATCAACACCACGCCCTGCCCGTGATCAGGTACCCTGCTGGGGTAATAGGCTGGCCAAAGGAGGAGATAGAAGCCACTGACATAAAGACAAGAAAGCTCCTGACCATGCATAGAGGGTTTCACCCCAAGTCCAGCACCCTGAGGCTGTATGCTAAGCGGAAGGAAGGAGGCCGGGACTGGTGAGTGTCAGCACCACAGTCCAGGATGAGACAAGAAACATCCACGAATACATCACGATGATGGCCCCAACTGACAGCGTGCTCAGTGAATACCTCAGGCAGCAGAAACCCAAGAAAGAGGAGGAAGGCGAGGAACCATCATGGAAGGACAGGCCCCTGCACGGTATGTACCACCGGCAGATAGCGGAGGTGGCTGATATCCAGAAATCCTACCAGTGGCTGGACAAAGCTGGACTGAAAGACAGCACAGAGGCACTAATCATGGCAGCACAAGAACAAGCTCTGAGTACAAGATCCATAGAGGCTGGGGTCTATCACACCAGGCAAGACCCCAGGTGCAGGCTGTGTAAAGATGCCCCAGAGACAATCCAGCACATAACAGCAGGGTGCAAGATGCTAGCAGGCAAGGCATACATGGAACGCCATAACCAAGTGGGGCGGCATAGTGTACAGGAACATCTGTGCCGAGTATAACCTGGAAGTCCCGAGGTCAAAATGGGAGATGCCCCAAGGGTGATGGAGAATGACTGAGCTAAGATCCTGTGGGACTTCCAGATGCAGACGGACAAAATGGTGGTGGCTAACCAACCATAACCACTAACCATAGTGGTGGTAGACAAACAGAAGAAGACGGCTGTAGTGATCGATGTAGTGGTTCGAATGACAGCAATATCAGGAAGAAGGAACACGAGAAGCTGGAGAAATACCAAGGGCTCAGAGAAGAGCTCGAGAGGATGTGAGAGGGTGAAGGTAACGGTGGTCCCCGTGGTAATCGGAGCACTAGGTGCGGTGACTCCCAAGCTAGGCGAGTGGCTCCAGCAGATCCGGGAACAACATCGGACATCTCTGTCCAGAAGAGCGCAGTCCTGGGAACAGCTAAGATACTGCGAGGGACCCTCAAGCTCCCAGGCCTCTGGTAGAGGACCCGAGCTTGAAGGATAAAAACCGCCATGAGGGGCGAGATGGGTGTTTTTTTTCATAGAGAGAGAGAGAGAGAGAGAGAGAGAGAGAGATAAATAGATAGATAGATAGATAGATAGATAGATAGATAGATAGATAGATATGTATGTAAGGTTTATTATGTTTTTTTCTAAGATAATTTGATCTAAGATCATTTGAATTGAATTTGGTAAAACTTTAATGGGTTATTCAACCCAGCATCGCCTTTTCACACAAGCACAGTCAGTTACATGACAACATGTACTCACAATCGTAAACACTTGCAACTTTCCACTGAAAGCCTACAAGTTGTGACAAGGTTATGAGTTGGACAGGCCCAGTCAAGACTGATTTGTATTGGAATGTGTGTTATTCTGTGGGTTTACCTGACGCGGGTGAAAGCTGCTGATAAAGCAAAACTCATTTCGGATACAAAAGCATAGTAAGCAGTGTGTGAGCCAGCAAGCATTGTAAAAACTCCTCCATTACAGGAATAGCTATTACAATGATTTAACACCCTAGAATAAAGATAAAATTCTGCCTGTTAGTCTTAAATTAACATTCAATTAAGTACAGTATTTTCAACTGCATTTTCTGTTTTGTTTTTTTTTGTTTTCTTTTTGCTTTTCTTTCGCTTTTCTTTACAGACCATCCCAAACCAGCTCGATAGGATTTAGGTCTGGAGACTGTGCTTTTCAAGCTTACCATCTTGTTCTTTTTTCCTGAGATAGTTCTGGCATTGCTTGGACTTATGTTTTGGTCATTATCTTGCTGTAGGATGAACCCCTGACCAACTAGGTACCAGAGGGTACTGCATGGTGCTGCAGAATGCTGTGGTAGCCGTTTTGGTTCAAGGTGCCACTCACTCTGTACAAGTCACCGACCCTGGATCCAGCAAAACAGCAAAACAAGTCCTCTCTTCACAGGTCAAACTGAGACTTGCTTTCTACGACCACTATTAAGCTGTCCCTGAAGCCATTGTCCTGTGAGTCGCCTATCACGCAAGCTGTTAACTCTCACAAACTTGTCTTCTGATTCATTTGTGGCTTTGGATCTGCCAGACGTCTTCCTGTCAGAGTTTCTGAGTGCCTTGTGATGGTGAAGGAAACTGTACTCACTGACAGCTTGACTTTCTTTTCAATTTCTCTGTAGGAAAGACCAACATTTTTAAGTGTTATGATGGTCTGTCTCTCTTCCATTGCCTTTTTCTTGACATTTTTGTGGCACTACACTACTTTCTGCAGTACAATACTGTTCGACTCATACTCACGAAGGTATGATACCATAGTGGGTTCCTTTCATACAGAAGAGGTTGTAAGTAATCCAGAAAACTTAAAACACCTGTAGGAATTAGTAGCACCAGCTTCCAACCTCCATTGCTGCAGAACAGCTTTAAATTGTTAACCCATTTTATGTTTCCTGAAAAAGGCCTTTTCATATAATTCTTAAATGTACATTATTTTTCAGTTTTGGGAATTCTTACCTTTTTTAACCTCTGGGTATTTCACCACTTCTCTTTGTACAATATATATATATCTATATATCTATATCTATATCTATATACATATATATATATATATATATATATATATATATATATATATATATATATATATATATATATATATATATATATATATATATATATATTCTGTCATGTATATAAAAGGCCCTCCAGAAAGCTAGCACATCATGCTGTTGGTACTTTCAGTACCACTGATACTTATTTAGAGTCTTTTTCTTCAATTGATCTTTCAGTCAGGTTTCAGAGCTCATCACAGCACAGAAACAGCTGTAGTGAAGGTTACAAATGATCTTCTTATGGCCTTTGACAATGGACTCATCTCTGTGCTAGACCTCAGTGCAGTGTTCCATACTGTTGACCATAATATCCTATTAGAGCGATTAGAGCACGCAGTAGGTATTATAGATACTGCGCTGCAGTGGTTTGTATCATATCTATCTTATAGACTCCAATTTGTTAATGTAAACAGAGAGTCCTCTTCACACACTGAGGTTAATTATGTAGTTTCACAGAGTTCAGTGCTAGGACCAATTCAGTTTACTTTATACATGCTTCCCTTAGGCAGTATCATCAGAAGACATAGCATACATTTTCACTGCTATGCAGATGACACCCAACTCTATCTATATCTGATCTATATCTGATATTCTGTCCTGTTACCTAACCAACCAAAATTTCAAATTCAATTTGGAAATCGTGGATTCTTTCAGTTAAAAATGTGACGGAGTGCACTGCTTGTCATGCAGTTGAACCCCAGGTTACACTTGCACTGAACTTTAACGCACCTCCACAGTGATTTTTCAGAGAATGCTTTACGTATTTCAGCAAGACTATGTCAAATCTTTTTCTGCATGCAGTCCAACAGCATGGTTTCATAAGAGCAAAACTGTCTGCAGGCTAGACCTTTCAGTCACTTCAAATCAAGACAAATTCAATTCAGCAGAACTGGAAATGAAATGAGAAACATGGCAAAGGACATTACAAACTATTAAGAATCTAAAATCCTTTATTAGTGCAGTATGGGAATAATAAAGGCTTCTGAAACTGCAGCAACTTGTCCCATTAAACATAGAACAGAGTGTTATTAGAAGAAGTGATGCAGAGTCGTGCTGTCACTGTCATCTATAAACAAAAACTCAATTTTACCCTCAATTTTTAAAAATAGTTGCAAGTAAAAAATATTTTCTTGTAGAACTAATATTCAGTATTAAAATTATTTTGAAAATGCAAAATTTGTAATATGATTTAATATATGTAAGATATATATTTCTTACCTGAAAAACAGTTAAAATGCACCAAATTGCAAACCAAATGGTCCCCATGTCTTTATCTCAGTGAAGGCAGAGCACAGTAACCAATGATCTCGTCTCCTGAGGGTAGTTACAGCAACTGAACGTTCACATAGACGAGTCTCTGCAGCTACTTTCAACACATGATGTCAGCTCGTAGATGCTCTGGCTGTTTATTCTTGATATGGTCATGCACACTGAGCACACCTGAGCAGACAGGTTCCAGTAGTTTCTGTATTTATGAACATGTAACAGACATACAAAATTAATGAGAAACCAGCCAAGACTGGTCTGAACTTCAACAACCAACCATAAAACTTCATCATATACAGAACACACTCTGTCACATATGCTTTAATTTTTTGTGCTTTACATAGACTTTACACTTTATATTTTCAGCAAAGAGAAAGTTTTATAATACATCTTCAAAAAATAAATTATTAAAAATAAGTCATGTAACTTCTGTTTGTTCTGTTTGTTGTTTGTCTGCAACAATGGAGAACCATCTGAAAAGAATCAGAATTGCAACACGTTTGTTTTTCAGCATGACAGTGACCCGAAACACACTGCCAGTGCAGTAAACTCATACCTGGATAAAAAATACACAATGGAATACTATCAGTCATGAACTGGCCTCCCCAGAGGCTGGAGTTCAACATTATTGAACCATTTTGGAGTCATCTGGACAGAGAATGTAACAAAAAGCAGACAACATCCAGATAAGAGCTCTGGAATTTCCTGAAGACCTAGTACTGAAAAATACTTTTACAAGAAAGAGAAATTACATGAAAGCCTGCCTAAGTGAGTTTAGGCTGTGGTGAAGAATAAAAGTGATCATTCCAAATACTGACTTTTATGCTTATTGGAACTGTACATAGTATTTTGTCTAATATACTGTATTTTCATGTGTTTGCATGTTTTATTAAATTCCTTTAGCGATTCCCTATCATAATAAAATAATTAGAAATTACCCGAGACTTCTGCACAGCACTGTAAAACAGGAACTTTCTTTTACTGTACACCAGTTCTTGACATTACACAAGTCATATAGATGAAATATAAAATTAGCGTATGTGGAAATCCAAGCACTATAATAGGATCTGATTTAAATTGCTTAAATGTGACAAGCTGGTTTTTGTTTTCCAAACTGCTGATATGTTGAAAATTTTCATGTACAAATATATCTAGGGTTTACAGAGAATGGTCTGGAAATGAAAAATATAAGTGAAATCAGTGAGTGACTGGTTTGTTTAAACATGTTTTTGAGAACAGAGATCAGTGAAGAATTGCTAGACTGGTTTTATCTGATAGAAAGGCAACAGTAGAAACTCAAATGTTGAAGTACATGAAATATGGCAGCAGATTTTTTTAAACTGCCAAGTGACATAGAAGGTCATTATGGCTTTGCAAAGGATGTAAACTGAAAGATGGACTTTCTTTTCAATTTTTGAATTCAATTACAAGTCTGTTAGAGTGGCTGTCCAAATACTAAATCCCAGCTATATAGCTCGGGTCCTCTACTAGAGGCCTGGGTGCTTGAGGGTCCTGCACAGTATCTTAGCTGTTCCTAGGACTCTGCTTTTCTGGACAGAGATATCGAATGTTGTTCCTGGGATCTGCTGGAGCCACTCGCCTAGTTTGGGAGTCACTGCAGCTAGTGCTTTGATTACCACTGGGACCACTGTTACCTTCACCCTCCACAAGGATATTAAAGAAACTGCTGCACATTATTAACTATGCTGGGCATCCTCTGCACACAGTGAAAACAATCAGAGGAGCCTATTTAGCGATTTTGACCCCCATTTTGACCTCTGGACTTCCAGGTTATACTCGGCACAGATGTTCCTGTATACTATGCCGGCCACTTGGTTATGGCATTCCATGTATGGCTTGCCTGCTAGCATCTTGCACCCTACTGTTATGTGCTGGATTGTCTCATGGGCATCTTTACACAGCCTGCACCTGGGGTCTTGCCAGGTGTCATAGATCCCAGCCTCTATGGATCTTGTGCTCAGTGCTTGTTCCTGTGCTGCCATGATTAGTGCCTCTGTGCTGTCTTTCAGTCCAGCTTTGTCCAGCCATTGGTAGGATTTTTGGATATCAGCCACCTCCGCTATCTGCCGGTGGTACATAACATGCAGGGGTCTGTCCTTCCATGATGATTCGTTGCCTTTCTCCTCTTTCTTGGGTTTCTGCTGCCTGAGGTATTCACTGAGCACGCTGTCAGTTGGGGCCATCTTCATGATGTATTCGTGGATGTTCGTTGTCTCATCCTGGGCCGTGGTGCTGACACTCACCAGTCCCCAGCCTCCTTCCTTCCGCTTAGCGTACATCCTCATGGTGCTGGACTTGGGGTGAAACCCTCCATGCATGGTCAGGAGCTTTCTTGTCTTGATGTCAGTGGCTTCTATCTCGTCCTTTGGCCAGCTTATTATCCCAGCCGGGTACCTGATCACAGGCAGGGCGTATATATACATATATATACACATATATATATATATATGTATATGTATATATATATATATATATATATACCCTGCGGGCGGTCTATCCTGGGGTCCTCTACCACAGGCCTGGGAGCTTGAAGGTCCTGCGCAGTATCTTAGCTATTCATACTCAAATATATGAAGCAGTGGCGGTTCTAGGGGTGGGGCCACAGGGGCACTGGCCCCAGCTGAAATTTGATTGGCCCCATTAAGTTCCAATCCTGGCACTCAACTGTCCTTTGCACGAGAGCGATGATCAGATTACAGGTGGATATCCAAGTCCAAAAACAGTAATGAGCCTAACTGGAATTTCCAGCATGAAATCTTACAAAAGAAGATTTGAATGATCCCGCAGGGGAATCTGATGAACATCTGCGTTTTGAGGAGTTTGTTATGTTATAAATCCCTATTTACCCACAGCTGTCATGAAGCTGAAGTTTGGCAAACATTGAACTAAGAAGCAAACATTAGTTAACAGTAATGTTAATTAGAGTACATGAAAAGGAACATTCAGTCTCAGGCTGGAATTCAGCCATTATTGGTCAAAAGAGTGAGTGTGCCAGCTGCTGAAAATGAGCACAGAGAGAGCTTCTCAAGAGACAATCTAAAGAAGTCACAGCAAGTGTCAGCTGCATGTATACAAAGAAATAAAAGGGAAATAGCGTTTAGAATGAGCATTGTACAATGCAACACAATATACAGTTATTCCAAGTAATAAAAATAAAGGATTATTTTTTAAATTAATGGGCAGAATTTAGTTAATTTCCCAACCAATGATCTGCCAAAAATTATTTTACTTTATTAAATGACCAAAAGCAAAGCGTAAGAGTTTGAGGTTTTGAGGTTTTTGAGGTTTTGCCTTTGATAAGTGAGCTCTTTGGAGAATCATAAGCTGAGTTGCTTTGGCTCTGTTAAAAGCATTTAAATTTTTTACATTTCTCCAATCATGTTACAGTTAAGTTCCATTTCCCACAATTCCTTCAAGTGAGTGGGTTTCCCTGAATTGTGGCATTTAAGAGCATTGGAAAATGTCTTAACAGAAGTAGCCAACTTGGTCAAAAAAATGCTGTTTTTCTGTATGTGATATGTCCTGACAGACTAGAAGTGTAGTGTTTCTCCTAATAAAATCCCTAACATCTAAGTACTGGAAAAAGTCCTTGTTTGAAACATTCGTTTTTCAATTAGTCTTCGTCAGAATCTACCCTGATCTCTTAAAATGAGATCAGGGTAGATTCTTCCAAAAGATCCTGTGATTCTGAATGGTTGTTATCCTAGGTTAAGAAAAAAAATCACGATCATCACAAATTGGTCAAATTATATTATTATTGTTCTGGCTAGGAATATTTATTTTTTGCTTGTTCAGCAGTTTCACTTTGAATTTTGGCACAGGTAACTCCGGGAGCAGCTCCTGCCGCAGCTACTCCTCACACACGCTCCTCCGCTTTGTCTCCGGTGTCACTATATTTAAAGAGGAGAAAGAGTCATTAGCCCAAGGAGGTAATAAAGAAGAGAGTCGATCACCCACCGATCGGCCAGGTACTCCTTCTCTACCATACTGTACTAGGTCTCCTGGTCAGTCAGCTTCCGGCTGATGTACACAACTGGGCGGTTGACAACTGGGTCAAAACGGACCCCAGCCCAGCCCAGTCTGTCTGAGTAAAAGGGGGGAAAACGGCACCTAGCACTGCCCCGTCCACTGGACCAGATCTGGGGCACCCTTTCAGGTGAGATCAGTTAAGGGGCTGGTCATTTTTGCAAACCCAAGCATGAAGTGGCGATAGTAGCTGGCCAGCCCCAGGAACCATCTCACCTCTTTTTTGGTCTTGGGGTGCCGACAGGATGCAATAGCTGCTGTTTTTTCCACCTGTGGATGCACCTGCCCGCCCCCCAAGTGATGCCCCAAATACTGTACCTCCCTCGGTCCAGCTACACACTTCTTCGGGTTGGCTGTGAACCCCGTCACCTGCAGTCACCTGCTGCACATGCTCCTCCCAGGTGTCAATATGGATGATCACATCATCCAAGTAGGCAGCAGTATATGCAGTGTGCGACCACAGCACCCGGTCTATGAGGTGGTGGGGGCTCCAAACAAGCCGAACAGAAGTGTGACAAATTGATACAACCTGTATGGAGTGGAGGAAGCCGGTTTTTTTTCCTGGACTCTGCAGAAAAGGGAATTTGCCAGTAGCCCTTGGTTAAATCTAGTGTCTTCGCAACCATGCCTAACTGGTCCAGGAGCTCGCCGACCCGGGGCATGGGGTAGGCATCAAACTGTGACACTTCGTTCACCTTGCGATAGTCGACACTGACACGTATAAACCCATCTTTCTTTACAACCAGAACTATGGGGCTACACCAGGCACTTTGTGACTCTTCTATTACTCCCAGCTTCAGCATCTCAGCCGATTCCCTCTGAACTATTTGCCTTTTATGTTCAGGTAGCCTGTAGGGCTGTGAACGCACTGTCATGCCAGGCTGCATTTCAAAATGGTGCTCAATGTATGTATGGCCAGGAAGGGGGGGGACACTTCTGGAAAATGCTGTTGTAATGCCGCAACATCCACTTTCTTGGCCTGTGTGACATGGTTATCACAATGGAGGGATGCGGGAATGGTGGAATTTGGCACCTCCGCCTCCAACTCATCTCTCTCCTTGACCAGGCTCACCAGAGAAACAGTTTTTGTCTGTCTCCATGCTTTAAGGAGGCAGCGATAGCTGTGTGCACTCCGATGAAATGGCCCGATGAGGTTGATACCAATGAGCTCTAATGGGACCTCCATTGATGGTAAAGGGCACAATGGTGCTTTTCGAATGGCCAGCTGGTTAACCTGCTGACACTCTGGGCATGATGCGCACCTGCTCAGATGCCTGGCCAATAAAGCCTGGCCATTATTCTCTCCAGAATTTTGTTCCGTGATTCCATCCCCACATACTGCCCCAACAGGTTATGAAACCTTGGCCAATTAATACCCCAAGCTAGGGGATGTGAAAGGCTAACTGCAGCCTTTATTTTATGCATTTTGCCCCCAAACTTTAGAAACAACAGCACTATGGGATACTTGTGATACATGCACACATTTCACCTCCACCCACTCTGCTTTTAACAATGTCCCGGGGCGAACCAAGTTTTGATGGACCAGAGTCTGTGTACAGCCCGTGTCTACCAAAGCATGGCGTATACCCCCTTGACACCCCCATGCTAAGTGAGCCTACTGCATATATGAGGGAGAGAGATAAATACAAAGTCATACCAGCTTGGACGTCGCCCAGATTAACAAGGTCCGTGTCAGGTGTTGAGGAACCAGGGCACCTTGATGAGAAGTGGGCTCCTGGAACAAGAAGGCATGGGTGGGCAAGAGATGAAAATAGGGCGTTGTTGGAATATTACTTCGCAAATAACCCTGGTGGAAAAGGGTACATGAATAGAATGAGGGACCTATGGAATCTTCAATTCAATTCAATTCAATTTTATTTATATAGCGCCAAATCACAACAAAAGTCGCCTCAAGGCGCTTTATATTGTACAGTAGATAGCACAATAATAAATACAGAGAAAAACCCAACAATCATATGACCCTCTATGAGCAAGCACTTTGGCGACAGTGGGAAGGAAAAACTCACTTTTAACAGGAAGAAACCTCCGGCAGAACCAGGCTCAGGGAGGGGCGGCCATCTGCTGCGACCGGTTGGGGTGAAAGAAGGAAAACAGGATGAAAGACATGCTGTGGAAGAGAGACAGAGATTAATAACAGATATGATTCGATGCAGAGAGGTCTATTAACACATAGTGAGTGAGAAAGGTGACTGGAAAGGAAAACTCAATGCATCATGGGAATCCCCGGCAGCCTACGTCTATTGCAGCATAACTAAGGGAGGATTCAGGGTCACCTGGTCCAGCCCTAACTATATGCTTTAGCAAAAAGGAAAGTTTGAAGCCTAATCTTGAAAGTAGAGATAGTGTCTGTCTCCGAATCCAAACTGGAAGCTGGTTCCACAGAAGAGGGGCCTGAAAACTGAAGGCTCTGCCTCCCATTCTACTTTTAAATACTCTAGGAACAACAAGTAAGCCTGCAGAGCGAGAGTGAAGTGCTCTAATAGGGTGATATGGTACTACAAGGTCATTAAGATAAGATGGGGCCTGATTATTTAAGACCTTGTATGTGAGGAGCAGGATTTTGAATTCAATTCTGGATTTAACAGGAAGCCAATGAAGGGAAGCCAAAACAGGAGAAATATGCTCTCTCTTTCTAGTCCCTGTCAGTACTCTTGCTGCAGCATTTTGGATCAGCTGAAGGCTTTTCAGCGAGTTTTTAGGACATCCTGATAATAAAGAATTACAGTAGTCCAGCCTGGAAGTAATAAATGCATGAACTAGTTTTTCAGCATCACTCTGAGACAGGATATTTCTTCAATACCTAACATCCACACTGATGACGAAACAACTAGTAGCTCAGTGTTCCAACATTCGGAAGAAGGGACTGCTCTCACAGCTAGAGATTGACGAGGTACAATGCACATGCTACAGCAAGGGGGAGCCAGGACGCCAGGTCAGGGGGGAGATATCATGACCTCCACCCGAGATTGGGTACCAAGGCCCAAGTGAGAATGAAGAAGGATCGTTGCGTACAAGAGGAACTGACCTGAAAGATAGAATCATTGCAAATATTGAAACCTGGATCCTCCGTAGCCGGTTACCAAGACTACGTAAAGTACCCTCAGAAGGTCTGCAAGATGATGTGAATGGAGCACTACGGATGATACCTACCGCCACCTTTACTGAGACTAACAAGCTGATCTACAATATGGCAGCAGTGATCAGTGAGATGCTTGGCTACAAGTTGAACAGCCACAAGGAGCAGTACCCTCCATGGAGCAGAAGACTAGAGGCCAAGATCAAGGTATTACGGAAGGAGGTTAGCCAACTATCAGAGCTTAAGAAAGGTGCGACAAAGGAGGTGCCAATGAGGTACAGCAAGCTGTCCATAACTGAGGCCTTGGAAACTGCCAAGCAAAGACTCACAGCCTTGGCCAGCCGCTTAAAGAGATACCCAAAAAACTCATTAATATCAAAGCTGAATGTTTTTGGAAGTAGTTTTTAGTTTGTTTTTAGTTTTAGCTATTTTAGGGGGATATCTGTGTGTGCAGGTGACTATTACTGTGCATAATTATTAGGCAACTTAACAAAAAACAAATATATACCCATTTCAATTATTTATTTTTACCAGTGAAACCAATATAACATCTCCACATTCACAAATATACATTTCTGACATTCAAATACAAAACAAAAACAAATCAGCGACCAATATAGCCACCTTTCTTTGCAAGGACACTCAAAAGCCTGCCATCCATGGATTCTGTCAGTGTTTTGATCTGTTCACCATCAACATTGCGTGCAGCAGCAACCACAGCCTCCCAGACACTGTTCAGAGAGGTGTACTGTTTTCCCTCCTTGTAAATCTCACATTTGATGATGGACCACAGGTTCTCAATGGGGTTCAGATCAGGTGAACAAGGAGGCCATGTCATTAGTTTTTCTACTTTTATACCGTTTCTTGCCAGCCACGCTGCGGAGTACTTGGACGCGTGTGATGGAGCATTGTCCTGCATGAAAATCATGTTTTTCTTGAAGGATGCAGACTTCTTTCTGTACCACTGCTTGAAGAAGGTGTCTTCCAGAAACTGGCAGTAGGACTGGGAGTTGAGCTTGACTCCATCCTCAACCCGAAAAGGCCCCACAAGCTCATCTTTGATGATACCAGCCCAAACCAGTACTCCACCTCCACCTTGCTGGCGTCTGAGTCGGACTGGAGCTCTCTGCCCTTTACCAATCCAGCCATGGGCCCATCCATCTGGCCCATCAAGACTCACTCTCATTTCATCAGTCCATAAAACCTTAGAAAAATCAGTCTTGAGATATTTCTTGGCCCAGTCTTGACGTTTCAGCTTGTGTGTCTTGTTCAGTGGTGGTCGTCTTTCAGCCTTTCTTACCTTGGCCATGTCTCTGAGTATTGCACACCTTGTGCTTTTGGGCACTCCAGTGATGTTACAGCTCTGAAATAGAATAGAATAGAATAGCCTTTATTGTCATTGTACAGGGTACAACGAAATTGGAGTGCCACTCCCTTGGTGCAAAAATACAATAATAAATATAAATGTAAAATATAAAAGGTACATTAAAACAAACAATAGTAAGTACAACATATACAGGATAGCACAATATATACAGGATAGCAGCATTAATATAATGACAATAAGAATAGCAGCATAATAATTGACGGTGACAAGTCAAGCTGCACGCTTGACTTTTCTCAGTTCATGGGCAGTTATTTTGCGCCTTGGTTTTTCCACACGCTTCTTGCGACCCTGTTGACTATTTTGAATGAAACGCTTGATTGTTCGATGATCACGCTTCAGAAGCTTTGCAATTTTAAGACTGCTGCATCCCTCTGCAAGATATCTCACTATTTTTGACTTTTCTGAGCCTGTCAAGTCCTTCTTTTCACCCATTTTGCCAAAGGAAAGGAAGTTGCCTAATAATTATGCACACCTGATATAGGGTGTTGATGTCATTAGACCACACCCCTTCTCATTACAGAGATGCACATCACCTAATATGCTTAATTGGTAGTGGGCTTTCGAGCCTATACAGCTTGGAGTAAGACAACATGCATGAAGAGGATGATGTGGACAAAATACTCATTTGCCTAATAATTCTGCACTCCCTGTATGAGAAGAGCACCACCAAGGCTGGAGACAGAACAATACTGGAAGAGCATATGGGAGAATGACACAGCCCATAACAGCAATGCTCAGTGGGTAGTGGATTGTTAGGGTTCAATGTTGAGAGAGGAATCCATAAATAACCACAGATCCGGTCCAGTGTGCAATTAGACGACCTTTTAATGAACACATGTGTGAGTCCAACAACCCAATCAGTGTTGAACTGTCTTTACCATATTCAGACAACTGTTTTATAGGGTTAAGATAGTACAGCCCCCTTTTCTGTTGCTAGGCAGATTTAAACAAAGCATACGTCAACTCAAAACCACAATGACTTTTAACATAGAACATCCTCTTCGCGTCGACGGCTGATGCTTCCTGTCTCCATCCTGCCCAGGCCCATCTTCCTGGAACCTCAGGTCCACATTCTGCACAAAATGTCACTCATACAGGCACAATCCCCGCAGTTAGACTCTTTTAGGTAAGAGTTTATATCTGTGTGTGTGTGCGTCTTGAAGGGGCGTGCATGCTGTGTACTGCGTAACGTGTCTGTATGTGTATGTCTCGCCTTAAATGCTCTCACATCTCACCCGTTACACTTCTGACCTTTCACCAGAACAGAGGCTCATCCTTACATATAATAACCTAACTGGAACTATATATGTAATCTACTGAATAAATGTTTTAATCAAAAGCCTCTACTAAAAGCTTAAATCAAAGATAAATGCATAATAAACACCCTACTCTTTGGCTTGCACTCACTCTGCTTTCGGTTTCACTTCTGCACAACCTGCAACTTCAAACACATGTAACTTCCTGTCTTCTTTCGGCACAGAGTGTGTTTTCCTGTCTCTGCCCTCTACACAGAAACACTGAGATCATAGAAGCATTAAAAACATTTACAATTATATATTCAACTCAACCGTTTAAAGTGGTTCTTCTTGGACCTGTAATAAAGACTAATATGATACCAA